>NW_027470033.1:0-47740 GCF_051020765.1 Lasioglossum baleicum | reverse complement strand
ACATAGGCTCGAATAAATTGTGATCGTGCTTGCCGGGTCGGAGTTTCTATTCCAATTTCGCAAATCTGCATACAAATGCACTGATCTAGCACGCGAAACAGTGATTCCGCACAGAAATACACTTCTGAAACAAAGAATCGTCGAATCTGTCATAAGCTCGAATAAATCGTGATCGTGCTTGCCGGGTCGGAGTTTCTATTCCAATTTGGCATACTTGCTTGCAAATGCACTGATCTACTACGCGAAACAGCGATTCCGCACAGAAATTCATTTGTGAAACGAATAATTGTCGAATCTGACATAAGCTCGAATAAATCGTGATCGAGCTTGCCGAATCGGAGTTTTCGTGCCAATTTCGCATATTTGCATGCAAATGCACTGATATAGCACGCAAAACAGCGATTCCGCAAAGAAATACACTTCTGAAACGAAGAATCGTCGAATCTGCCATAAGCTCGATTAAATGGCGATCGTGCTTGCCGGGTCGGAGTTTCTATTCCAATTTCGCATACTTGCATGCAAATGCACTGATATAGCACGCGAAACAGCGATTCCGCACAGAAATACACTTCTGAAACGAAGAATCGTCGAATCTGACATAAGCTCGAATAAATCGTGATCGTGCTTGCCGAATCGGAGTTTCCGTGCCAATTTCGCATATCTGCTTACAAATGCACTGATCTAGCACGTGAAACAGCGATTCCGCACAGAAATACACTTCTGAAACAAAGAATCGTCGAATCTGACATAAGCTCGAATAAATCGTGATCGTGCTTGCCGGGTCGGAGTTTCTATTCCAATTTGGCATACTTGCTTGCAAATGCACTGATCTACTACGCGAAACAGCGATTCCGCACAGAAATTCATTTGTGAAACGAATAATTGTCGAATCTGACATAAGCTCGAATAAATCGTGATCGTGCTTGCCGAATCGGAGTTTTCGTGCCAATTTCGCATATTTGCATGCAAATGCACTGATCTAGCACGCGAAACAGCGATTCCGCACAGAAATACACTTCTGAAACAAATAATCGACGAATCTGACATAAGCTCGAGTAAATCGTGGTCGTGCTTGCCGAATCGGAGTTTCCGTACCAATTTCGCATATTTGCATACAAATGCACTGATCTAGCACGCTAAACAGCGATTCCGTACAGAAATTCTTTTGTGAAACGAATAATCGTCGAATCTGACATAAGCTCGAATAAACCATGATCGTGCTTGCCAAATCGGAGTTTTCGTGCCAATTTCGCATATTGGCATGCAAATGCACTGATCTAGCGCGCAAAACAGCGATTCCGCACAGAAATACACTTCTGAAACGAAGAATGTCGAAACTGACATAGGCTCGAATAAATTGTGATCGTGCTTGCCGGGTCGGAGTTTCTATTCCAATTTCGCAAATCTGCATACAAATGCACTGATCTAGCACGCGAAACAGTGATTCCGCACAGAAATACACTTCTGAAACAAAGAATCGTCGAATCTGTCATAAGCTCGAATAAATCGTGATCGTGCTTGCCGGGTCGGAGTTTCTATTCCAATTTGGCATACTTGCTTGCAAATGCACTGATCTACTACGCGAAACAGCGATTCCGCACAGAAATTCATTTGTGAAACGAATAATTGTCGAATCTGACATAAGCTCGAATAAATCGTGATCGGGCTTGCCGAATCGGAGTTTTCGTGCCAATTTCGCATATTTGCATGCAAATGCACTGATATAGCACGCAAAACAGCGATTCCGCAAAGAAATACACTTCTGAAACGAAGAATCGTCGAATCTGCCATAAGCTCGATTAAATGGCGATCGTGCTTGCCGGGTCGGAGTTTCTATTCCAATTTCGCATACTTGCATGCAAATGCACTGATATAGCACGCGAAACAGCGATTCCGCACAGAAATACACTTCTGAAACGAAGAATCGTCGAATCTGACATAAGCTCGAATAAATCGTGATCGTGCTTGCCGAATCGGAGTTTCCGTGCCAATTTCGCATATCTGCTTACAAATGCACTGATCTAGCACGTGAAACAGCGATTCCGCACAGAAATACACTTCTGAAACAAAGAATCGTCGAATCTGACATAAGCTCGAATAAATCGTGATCGTGCTTGCCGGGTCGGAGTTTCTATTCCAATTGGCATACTTGCTTGCAAATGCACTGATCTACTACGCGAAACAGCGATTCCGCACAGAAATTCATTTGTGAAACGAATAATTGTCGAATCTGACATAAGCTCGAATAAATCGTGATCGTGCTTGCCGAATCGGAGTTTTCGTGCCAATTTCGCATATTTGCATGCAAATGCACTGATCTAGCACGCGAAACAGCGATTCCGCAAAGAAATACACTTCTGAAACGAAGAATCGTCGAATCTGCCATAAGCTCGATTAAATCGCGATCGTGCTTGTCGGGTCGGGGTTTCTATTCCAATTTCTCATACTTGTATGCAAATGCACTGATCTAGCACGCGAAACAGCGATTCCGCACAGAAATACACTTCTGAAACGAAGAATCGTCGAATCTGACATAACGTCGAATAAATCGTGATCGTGCTTGCCGTGTCGGAGTTTCTATTCCAATTTGGCATACTTGCCTGCAAATGCACTGATCTAGCGCGCGAAACAGCGATTCCGTACAGAAATACACTTCTGAAACGAAGAATCGTCGTATCTGACATAAGCTCGAATAAATCGTGATCGTGATTGCCGGTCGGAGTTTCTATTCCAATTTGTCATACTTGCATGCAAATGCACTGATCTAGCGAGCGAAACAGCGATTCCGCACAGAAATACACTTCTGAAACGAAGAATCGTCGAATCTGCCATAAGCTCGATTAAATCGCGATCGTGCTTGTCGGGTCGGGGTTTCTATTCCAATTTCTCATACTTGTATGCAAATGCACTGATCTAGCACGCGAAACAGCCATTCCGCACAGAAATACACTTCTGAAACGAAGAATCGTCGAATCTGACATAAGCTCGAATAAATCGTGATCGTGATTGCCGGTCGGAGTTTCTATTCCAATTTGTCATACTTGCATGCAAATGCACTGATCTAGCGAGCGAAACAGCGATTCCGCACAGAAATACACTTCTGAAACGAAGAATCGTCGAATCTGACATAAGCTCGAATAAATCGTGATCGTGTTTGTGCGGATCGGAGTTTCTGTGCCAATTTGGCATATTTGCATGCAAATGCACTGATCTAACACGCGAAACGGCGATTCCGCACAGAAATTCATTTGTGAAACAAATAATCGACGAATCTGACATAAGCTCGAATAAGTCGTGGTCGTGCTTGCCGAATCGGAGTTGCCGTACCAATTTCGCATATTTGCATACAAATGCACTGATCTAGCACGCTAAACAGCGATTCCGTACAGAAATTCTTTTGTGAAACGAATAATCGTCGAATCTGACATAAGCTCGAATAAACCATGATCGTGCTAGCCAAATCAGAGTTTTCGTGCCAATTTCGCATATTTGCATGCAAATGCACTGATCTAGCACGCGAAACAGCGATTCCGCACAGAAATACACTTCTGAAACGAAGAATCGTCGAATCTGACATAACGTCGAATAAATCGTGATCGTGCTTGCCGTGTCGGAGTTTCTATTCCAATTTGGCATACTTGCCTGCAAATGCACTGATCTAGCGCGCGAAACAGCGATTCCGTACAGAAATACACTTCTGAAACGAAGAATCGTCGAATCTGACATAAGCTCGAATAAATCGTGATCGTGATTGCCGGTCGGAGTTTCTATTCCAATTTGTCATACTTGCATGCAAATGCACTGATCTAGCGAGCGAAACAGCGATTCCGCACAGAAATACACTTCTGAAACGAAGAATCGTCGAATCTGCCATAAGCTCGATTAAATCGCGATCGTGCTTGTCGGGTCGGGGTTTCTATTCCAATTTCTCATACTTGTATGCAAATGCACTGATCTAGCGCGCGAAACAGCGATTCCGCACAGAAATACACTTCTGAAACGAAGAATCGTAGAATCTGACATAAGCTCGAATAAATCGTGATCGTGATTGCCGGTCGGAGTTTCTATTCCAATTTGTCATACTTGCATGCAAATGCACTGATCTAGCACGCGAAACAGCGATTCCGCACAGAAATACACTTCTGAAACGAAGAATCGTCGAATCTGACATAAGCTCTAATAAATCGTGATCGTGTTTGTGCGCATCGGAGTTTCTGTGCCAATTTGGCATGTTTGCATGCAAATGCACTGATCTAACACGCGAAACGGCGATTCCGCACAGAAATTCATTTGTGAAACAAATAATCGACGAATCTGACATAAGCTCGAATAAATCGTGATCGTGCTTGCCGAATCGGAGTTTTCGTGCCAATTTCGCATATTTGCATGCGAATGCACTGATCTAGCGCGCGAAACAGCGATTCCGCACAGAAATACACTTCTGAAACGAAGAATCGTCGAATCTGACATAAGCTCGAATAAATCGTGATCGTGCTTGGCGGATCGGAGTTTCTGTGACAATTTGGCATTTTTGCATGCTAATGCACTGATCTAGCACGCGAAACGGCGATTCCGTACAGAAATTCATTTGCGAAACAAATAATCGTCGAATCTGACATAAGCTCGAATAAATCGTGATCGTGCTTGCCGGGTCGGAGTTTCAATTCCAATTTCGCATACTTGCATGCAAATGCACTGATATAGCACGCGAAACAGCGATTCCGCACAGTAATACACTTCTGAAACGAAGAATCGTCGAAACTGACATAGGCTCGAATAAATTGTGATCGTGTTTGTGCGGATCGGAGTTTCTGTGCCAATTTGGCATGTTTGCATGCAAATGCACTGATCTAACACGCGAAACAGCGATTCCGTACAGAAATTCTTTTGTGAAACGAATAATCGTCGAATCTGACATAAGCTCGAATAAACCATGATCGTGCTTGCCAAATCGGAGTTTTCGTGCCAATTTCGCATATTTGCATGCAAATGCACTGATCTAGCGCGCGAAACAGCGATTCCGCACAGAAATACACTTCTGAAACGAAGAATGTCGAAACTGACATAGGCTCGAATAAATTGTGATCGTGCTTGCCGGGTCGGAGTTTCCGTGCCAATTTCGCATATCTGCATACAAATGCACTGATCTAGCACGCGAAACAGCGATTCCGCACAGAAATACACTTCTGAAACAAAGAATCGTCGAATCTGACATAATCTCGAATAAATCGTGATCGTGCTTGCCGGGTCGGAGTTTCTATTCCAATTTGGCATACTTGCTTGCAAATGCACTGATCTACTACGCGAAACAGCGATTCCGCACAGAAATTCATTTGTGAAACGAATAATTGTCGAATCTGACATAAGCTCGAATAAATCGTGATCGGGCTTGCCGAATCGGAGTTTTCGTGCCAATTTCGCATATTTGCATGCAAATGCACTGATCTAGCACGCGAAACAGCGATTCCGCAAAGAAATACACTTCTGAAACGAAGAATCGTCGAATCTGCCATAAGCTCGATTAAATCGCGGTCGTGCTTGTCGGGTCGGGGTTTCTATTCCAATTTCTCATACTTGTATGCAAATGCACTGATCTAGCACGCGAAACAGCGATTCCGTACAGAAATACACTTCTGAAACGAAGAATCGTCGAATCTGACATAAGCTCGAATAAATCGTGATCGTGATTGCCGGTCGGAGTTTCTATTCCAATTTGTCATACTTGCATGCAAATGCACTGATCTAGCGAGCGAAACAGCGATTCCGCACAGAAATACACTTCTGAAACGAAGAATCGTCGAATCTGACATAAGCTCGAATAAATCGTGATCGTGTTTGTGCGGATCGGAGTTTCTGTGCCAATTTGGCATATTTGCATGCAAATGCACTGATCTAACACGCGAAACGGCGATTCCGCACAGAAATTCATTTGTGAAACAAATAATCGACGAATCTCACATAAGCTCGAATAAATCGTGGTCGTGCTTGCCGAATCGGAGTTTCCGTACCAATTTCGCATATTTGCATACAAATGCACTGATCTAGCACGCTAAACAGCGATTCCGTACAGAAATTCTTTTGTGAAACGAATAATCGTCGAATCTGACATAAGCTCGAATAAACCATGATCGTGCTTGCCAAATCAGAGTTTTCGTGCCAATTTCGCATATTTGCATGCAAATGCACTGATCTAGCACGCGAAACAGCGATTCCGCACAGAAATACACTTCTGAAAGGAAGAATCGTCGAATCTGACATAGGCTCGAATAAATCGTGATCGTGCTTGCCGTGTCGGAGTTTCTATTCCAATTTGGCATACTTGCCTGCAAATGCACTGATCTAGCGCGCGAAACAGCGATTCCGCACAGAAATACACTTCTGAAACGAAGAATCGTCGAATCTGACATAAGCTCGAATAAATCGTGATCGTGATTGCCGGTCGGAGTTTCTATTCCAATTTGTCATACTTGCATGCAAATGCACTGATCTAGCACGCGAAACGGCGATTCCGCACAGAAATTCATTTGTGAAACAAATAATCGACGAATCTGACATAAGCTCGAGTAAATCGTGGTCGTGCTTGCCGAATCGGAGTTTCCGTACCAATTTCGCATATTTGCATACAAATGCACTGATCTAGCACGCTAAACAGCGATTCCGTACAGAAATTCTTTTGTGAAACGAATAATCGTCGAATCTGACATAAGCTCGAATAAACCATGATCGTGCTTGCCAAATCGGAGTTTTCGTGCCAATTTCGCATATTTGCATGCAAATGCACTGATCTAGCGCGCGAAACAGCGATTCCGCACAGAAATACACTTCTGAAACGAAGAATGTCGAAACTGACATAGGCTCGAATAAATTGTGATCGTGCTTGCCGGGTCGGAGTTTCTATTCCAATTTGGCATACTTGCTTGCAAATGCACTGATCTACTACGCGAAACAGCGATTCCGCACAGAAATTCATTTGTGAAACGAATAATTGTCGAATCTGACATAAGCTCGAATAAATCGTGATCGGGCTTGCCGAATCGGAGTTTTCGTGCCAATTTCGCATATTTGCATGCAAATGCACTGATATAGCACGCAAAGCAGCGATTCCGCAAAGAAATACACTTCTGAAACGAAGAATCGTCGAATCTGCCATAAGCTCGATTAAATCGCGATCGTGCTTGCCGGGTCGGAGTTTCTATTCCAATTTCGCATACTTGCATGCAAATGCACTGATATAGCACGCGAAACAGCGATTCCGCACAGAAATACACTTCTGAAACGAAGAATCGTCGAATCTGACATAAGCTCGATTAAATCGTGATTGTGCTTGCCGAATCGGAGTTTCCGTGCCAATTTCGCATATCTGCTTACAAATGCACTGATCTAGCACGTGAAACAGCGATTCCGCACAGAAATACACTTCTGAAACAAAGAATCGTCGAATCTGACATAAGCTCGAATAAATCGTGATCGTGCTTGCCGGGTCGGAGTTTCTATTCCAATTTGGCATACTTGCTTGCAAATGCACTGATCTACTACGCGAAACAGCGATTCCGCACAGAAATTCATTTGTGAAACGAATAATTGTCGAATCTGACATAAGCTCGAATAAATCGTGATCGTGCTTGCCGAATCGGAGTTTTCGTGCCAATTTCGCATATTTGCATGCAAATGCACTGATCTAGCACGCGAAACAGCGATTCCGCAAAGAAATACACTTCTGAAACGAAGAATCGTCGAATCTGCCATAAGCTCGATTAAATCGCGATCGTGCTTGTCGGGTCGGGGTTTCTATTCCAATTTCTCATACTTGTATGCAAATGCACTGATCTAGCACGCGAAACAGCGATTCCGCACAGAAATACACTTCTGAAACGAAGAATCGTCGAATCTGACATAACGTCGAATAAATCGTGATCGTGCTTGCCGTGTCGGAGTTTTCGTGCCAATTTCGCATATTTGCATGCAAATGCACTGATCTAGCACGCGAAACAGCGATTCCGCACAGAAATACACTTCTGAAAGGAAGAATCGTCGAATCTGACATAGGCTCGAATAAATCGTGATCGTGCTTGCCGTGTCGGAGTTTCTATTCCAATTTGGCATACTTGCCTGCAAATGCACTGATCTAGCGCGCGAAACAGCGATTCCGCACAGAAATACACTTCTGAAACGAAGAATCGTCGAATCTGACATAAGCTCGAATAAATCGTGATCGTGATTGCCGGTCGGAGTTTCTATTCCAATTTGTCATACTTGCATGCAAATGCACTGATCTAGCACGCGAAACGGCGATTCCGCACAGAAATTCATTTGTGAAACAAATAATCGACGAATCTGACATAAGCTCGAGTAAATCGTGGTCGTGCTTGCCGAATCGGAGTTTCCGTACCAATTTCGCATATTTGCATACAAATGCACTGATCTAGCACGCTAAACAGCGATTCCGTACAGAAATTCTTTTGTGAAACGAATAATCGTCGAATCTGACATAAGCTCGAATAAACCATGATCGTGCTTGCCAAATCGGAGTTTTCGTGCCAATTTCGCATATTTGCATGCAAATGCACTGATCTAGCGCGCGAAACAGCGATTCCGCACAGAAATACACTTCTGAAACGAAGAATGTCGAAACTGACATAGGCTCGAATAAATTGTGATCGTGCTTGCCGGGTCGGAGTTTCTATTCCAATTTCGCAAATCTGCATACAAATGCACTGATCTAGCACGCGAAACAGTGATTCCGCACAGAAATACACTTCTGAAACAAAGAATCGTCGAATCTGTCATAAGCTCGAATAAATCGTGATCGTGCTTGCCGGGTCGGAGTTTCTATTCCAATTTGGCATACTTGCTTGCAAATGCACTGATCTACTACGCGAAACAGCGATTCCGCACAGAAATTCATTTGTGAAACGAATAATTGTCGAATCTGACATAAGCTCGAATAAATCGTGATCGGGCTTGCCGAATCGGAGTTTTCGTGCCAATTTCGCATATTTGCATGCAAATGCACTGATATAGCACGCAAAACAGCGATTCCGCAAAGAAATACACTTCTGAAACGAAGAATCGTCGAATCTGCCATAAGCTCGATTAAATCGCGATCGTGCTTGCCGGGTCGGAGTTTCTATTCCAATTTCGCATACTTGCATGCAAATGCACTGATATAGCACGCGAAACAGCGATTCCGCACAGAAATACACTTCTGAAACGAAGAATCGTCGAATCTGACATAAGCTCGAATAAATCGTGATTGTGCTTGCCGAATCGGAGTTTCCGTGCCAATTTCGCATATCTGCTTACAAATGCACTGATCTAGCACGTGAAACAGCGATTCCGCACAGAAATACACTTCTGAAACAAAGAATCGTCGAATCTGACATAAGCTCGAATAAATCGTGATCGTGCTTGCCGGGTCGGAGTTTCTATTCCAATTTGGCATACTTGCTTGCAAATGCACTGATCTACTACGCGAAACAGCGATTCCGCACAGAAATTCATTTGTGAAACGAATAATTGTCGAATCTGACATAAGCTCGAATAAATCGTGATCGTGCTTGCCGAATCGGAGTTTTCGTGCCAATTTCGCATATTTGCATGCAAATGCACTAATCTAGCACGCGAAACAGCGATTCCGCAAAGAAATACACTTCTGAAACGAAGAATCGTCGAATCTGCCATAAGCTCGATTAAATCGCGATCGTGCTTGTCGGGTCGGGGTTTCTATTCCAATTTCTCATACTTGTATGCAAATGCACTGATCTAGCACGCGAAACAGCGATTCCGCACAGAAATACACTTCTGAAACGAAGAATCGTCGAATCTGACATAACGTCGAATAAATCGTGATCGTGCTTGCCGTGTCGGAGTTTTCGTGCCAATTTCGCATATTTGCATGCAAATGCACTGTTCTAGCACGCGAAACAGCGATTCCGCACAGAAATACACTTCTGAAAGGAAGAATCGTCGAATCTGACATAGGCTCGAATAAATCGTGATCGTGCTTGCCGTGTCGGAGTTTCTATTCCAATTTGGCATACTTGCCTGCAAATGCACTGATCTAGCGCGCGAAACAGCGATTCCGCACAGAAATACACTTCTGAAACGAAGAATCGTCGAATCTGACATAAGCTCGAATAAATCGTGATCGTGATTGCCGGTCGGAGTTTCTATTCCAATTTGTCATACTTGCATGCAAATGCACTGATCTAGCACGCGAAACGGCGATTCCGCACAGAAATTCATTTGTGAAACAAATAATCGACGAATCTGACATAAGCTCGAGTAAATCGTGGTCGTGCTTGCCGAATCGGAGTTTCCGTACCAATTTCGCATATTTGCATACAAATGCACTGATCTAGCACGCTAAACAGCGATTCCGTACAGAAATTCTTTTGTGAAACGAATAATCGTCGAATCTGACATAAGCTCGAATAAACCATGATCGTGCTTGCCAAATCGGAGTTTTCGTGCCAATTTCGCATATTTGCATGCAAATGCACTGATCTAGCGCGCGAAACAGCGATTCCGCACAGAAATACACTTCTGAAACGAAGAATGTCGAAACTGACATAGGCTCGAATAAATTGTGATCGTGCTTGCCGGGTCGGAGTTTCTATTCCAATTTCGCAAATCTGCATACAAATGCACTGATCTAGCACGCGAAACAGTGATTCCGCACAGAAATACACTTCTGAAACAAAGAATCGTCGAATCTGTCATAAGCTCGAATAAATCGTGATCGTGCTTGCCGGGTCGGAGTTTCTATTCCAATTTGGCATACTTGCTTGCAAATGCACTGATCTACTACGCGAAACAGCGATTCCGCACAGAAATTCATTTGTGAAACGAATAATTGTCGAATCTGCCATAAGCTCGATTAAATCGCGATCGTGCTTGCCGGGTCGGAGTTTCTATTCCAATTTCGCATACTTGCATGCAAATGCACTGATATAGCACGCGAAACAGCGATTCCGCACAGAAATACACTTCTGAAACGAAGAATCGTCGAATCTGACATAAGCTCGAATAAATCGTGATTGTGCTTGCCGAATCGGAGTTTCCGTGCCAATTTCGCATATCTGCTTACAAATGCACTGATCTAGCACGTGAAACAGCGATTCCGCACAGAAATACACTTCTGAAACAAAGAATCGTCGAATCTGACATAAGCTCGAATAAATCGTGATCGTGCTTGCCGGGTCGGAGTTTCTATTCCAATTTGGCATACTTGCTTGCAAATGCACTGATCTACTACGCGAAACAGCGATTCCGCACAGAAATTCATTTGTGAAACGAATAATTGTCGAATCTGACATAAGCTCGAATAAATCGTGATCGTGCTTGCCGAATCGGAGTTTTCGTGCCAATTTCGCATATTTGCATGCAAATGCACTGATCTAGCACGCGAAACAGCGATTCCGCAAAGAAATACACTTCTGAAACGAAGAATCGTCGAATCTGCCATAAGCTCGATTAAATCGCGATCGTGCTTGTCGGGTCGGGGTTTCTATTCCAATTTCTCATACTTGTATGCAAATGCACTGATCTAGCACGCGAAACAGCGATTCCGCACACAAATACACTTCTGAAACGAAGAATCGTCGAATCTGACATAACGTCGAATAAATCGTGATCGTGCTTGCCGTGTCGGAGTTTCTATTCCAATTTGGCATACTTGCCTGCAAATGCACTGATCTAGCGCGCGAAACAGCGATTCCGTACAGAAATACACTTCTGAAACGAAGAATCGTCGAATTTGACATAAGCTCGAATAAATCGTGATCGTGATTGCCGGTCGGAGTTTCTATTCCAATTTGTCATACTTGCATGCAAATGCACTGATCTAGCGAGCGAAACAGCGATTCCGCACAGAAATACACTTCTGAAACGAAGAATCGTCGAATCTGACATAAGCTCGAATAAATCGTGATCGTGTTTGTGCGGATCGGAGTTTCTGTGCCAATTTGGCATATTTGCATGCAAATGCACTGATCTAACACGCGAAACGGCGATTCCGCACAGAAATTCATTTGTGAAACAAATAATCGACGAATCTCACATAAGCTCGAATAAATCGTGGTCGTGCTTGCCGAATCGGAGTTTCCGTACCAATTTCGCATATTTGCATACAAATGCACTGATCTAGCACGCTAAACAGCGATACCGTACAGAAATTCTTTTGTGAAACGAATAATCGTCGAATCTGACATAAGCTCGAATAAACCATGATCGTGCTTGCCAAATCAGAGTTTTCGTGCCAATTTCGCATATTTGCATGCAAATGCACTGATCTAGCACGCGAAACAGCGATTCCGCACAGAAATACACTTCTGAAAGGAAGAATCGTCGAATCTGACATAGGCTCGAATAAATCGTGATCGTGCTTGCCGTGTCGGAGTTTCTATTCCAATTTGGCATACTTGCCTGCAAATGCACTGATCTAGCGCGCGAAACAGCGATTCCGCACAGAAATACACTTCTGAAACGAAGAATGGTCGAATCTGACATAAGCTCGAATAAATCGTGATCGTGATTGCCGGTCGGAGTTTCTATTCCAATTTGTCATACTTGCATGCAAATGCACTGATCTAGCACGCGAAACAGCGATTCCGCACAGAAATTCATTTGTGAAACGAATAATTGTCGAATCTGACATAAGCTCGATTAAATCGCGATCGTGCTTGTCGGGTCGGGGTTTCTATTCCAATTTCTCATACTTGTATGCAAATGCACTGATCTAGCACGCGAAACAGCGATTCCGCACAGAAATACACTTCTGAAACGAAGAATCGTCGAATCTGACATAGGCTCGAATAAATTGTGATCGTGCTTGCCTGGTCGGAGTTTCTGTCCAATTTCGCATATTTGCATGCAAATGCACAGATCTAGCACGCGAAACAGCGATTCCGCACAGAAATACACTTCTGAAACGAAGAATCGTCGAATCTGACATAACGTCGAATAAATCGTGATCGTGCTTGCCGTGTCGGAGTTTCTATTCAAATTTGGCATACTTGCCTGCAAATGCACTGATCTAGCGCGCGAAACAGCGATTCCGCACCAGAAATACACTTCTGAAACGAAGAATCGTCGAATCTGACATAAGCTCGTTTAAATCGTGATCGTGATTGCCGGTCGGAGTTTCTATTCCAATTTGTCATACTTGCATGCAAATGCACTGATCTAGCGAGCGAAACAGCGATTCCGCACAGAAATACACTTCTGAAACGAAGAATCGTCGAATCTGACATAAGCTCGAATAAATCGTGGTCGTGCTTGCCGAATCGGAGTTTCCGTACCAATTTCGCATATTTGCATACAAATGCACTGATCTAGCACGGTAAACAGCGATTCCGCACAGAAATACACGTCTGAAACGAAGAATCGTCGAATCTGACATTGGCTCGAATAAATCGTGATCGTGCTTGCCGTGTCGGAGTTTCTATTCCAATTTGGCATACTTGCCTGCAAATGCACTGATCTAGCACGCGAAACAGCGATTCCGCACAGAAATACACTTCTGAAACGAAGAATCGTCGAATCTGACATAAGCTCGAATAAATCGTGATCGTGTTTGTGCGGAACGGAGTTTCTGTGCCAATTTGGCATGTTTGCATGCAAATGCACTGATCTAACACGCGAAACGGCGATTCCGCACAGAAATTCATTTGTGAAACAAATAATCGACGAATCTGACATAAGCTCGAATAAATCGTGATCGTGCTTGTAGAATCGGAGTTTTCGTGCCAATTTCGCATATTTGCATGCGAATGCACTGATCTAGCGCGCGAAACAGCGATTCCGCACAGAAATACACTTCTGAAACGAAGAATCGTCGAATCTGACATAAGCTCGAATAAATCGTGATCGTGCTTGGCTGATCGGAGTTTCTGTGACAATTTGGCATTTTTGCATGCTAATGCACTGATCTAGCACGCGAAACGGCGATTCCGCACAGAAATTAATTTGTGAAACAAATAATCGTCGAATCTGACATAAGCTCGAATAAATCGTGATCGTGCTTGCCGGGTCGGAGTTTCAATTCCAATTTCGCATACTTGCATGCAAATGCACTGATATAGCACGCTAAACAGCGATTCCGTACAGAAATTCTTTTGTGAAACGAATAATCGTCGAATGTGACATAAGCTCGAATAAACCATGATCGTGCTTGCCAAATCGGAGATTTCGTGCCAATTTCGCATATTTGCATGCAAATGCACTGATCTGGCGCGCGAAACAGCGATTCCGCACAGAAATACACTTCTGAAACGAAGAATGTCGAAACTGACATAGGCTCGAATAAATTGTGATCGTGCTTGCCGGGTCGGAGTTTCTATTCCAATTTCGCATACTTGCATGCAAATGCACTGATATAGCACGCGAAACAGCGATTCCGCACAGAAATACACTTCTGAAACGAAGAATGTCGAAACTGACATAGGCTCGAATAAATTGTGATCGTGCTTGCCGGGTCGGAGTTTCTATTCCAATTTGGCATACTTGCTTGCAAATGCACTGATCTACTACGCGAAACAGCGATTCCGCACAGAAATTCATTTGTGAAACGAATAATTGTCGAATCTGACATAAGCTCGAATAAACCATGATCGTGCTTGCCAAATCGGAGTTTTCGTGCCAATTTCGCATATATGCATGCAAATGTACTGATCTAGCGCGCGAAACAGCGATTCCGCACAGAAATACACTTCTGAAACGAAGAATGTCGAAACTGACATAGGCTCGAATAAATTGTGATCGTGCTTGCCGGGTCGGAGTTTCTATTCCAATTTCGCATACTTGCATGCAAATGCACTGATATAGCACGCGAAACAGCGATTCCGCACAGAAATACACTTCTGAAACGATGAATCGTCGAATCTGACATAAGCTCGAATAAATCGTGATCGTGCTTGCCGAATCGGAGTTTCCGTGCCAATTTCGCATATCTGCATACAAATGCACTGATCTAGCACGCGAAACAGCGAATCCGCACAGAAATACACTTCTGAAACAAAGAATCGTCGAATCTGACATAAGCTCGAATAAATCGTGATCGTGCTTGCCGGGTCGGAGTTTCTACTCCAATTTGGCATACTTGCTTGCAAATGCACTGATCTACTACGCGAAACAGCGATTCCGCACAGAAATTCATTTGTGAAACGAATAATTGTCGAATCTGACATAAGCTCGAATAAATCGTGATCGGGCTTGCCGAATCGGAGTTTTCGTGCCAATTTCGCATATTTGGATGCAAATGCACTGATCTAGCACGCGAAACAGCGATTCCGCAAAAAAATACACTTCTGAAACGAAGAATCGTCGAATCTGCCATAAGCTCGATTAAATCGCGATCGTGCTTGTCGGGTCGGGGTTTCTATTCCAATTTCTCATACTTGTATGCAAATGCACTGATCTAGCACGCGAAACAGCGATTCCGCACAGAAATACACTTCTGAAACGAAGAATCGTCGAATCTGACATAGGCTCGAATAAATTGTGATCGTGCTTGCCTGGTCGGAGTTTCTGTCCAATTTCGCATATTTGCATGCAAATGCACAGATCTAGCACGCGAAACAGCGATTCCGCACAGAAATACACTTCTGAAACGAAGAATCGTCGAATCTGACATAACGTCGAATAAATCGTGATCGTGCTTGCCGTGTCGGAGTTTCTATTCAAATTTGGCATACTTGCCTGCAAATGCACTGATCTAGCGCGCGAAACAGCGATTCCGCACCAGAAATACACTTCTGAAACGAAGAATCGTCGAATCTGACATAAGCTCGTTTAAATCGTGATCGTGATTGCCGGTCGGAGTTTCTATTCCAATTTGTGATACTTGCATGCAAATGCACTGATCTAGCGAGCGAAACAGCGATTCCGCACAGAAATACACTTCTGAAACGAAGAATCGTCGAATCTGACATAAGCTCGAATAAATCGTGATCGTGTTTGTGCGGATCGGAGTTTCTGTGCCAATTTGGCATGTTTGCATGCAAATGCACTGATCTAACACGCGAAACGGCGATTCCGCACAGAAATTCATTTGTGAAACAAATAATCGACGAATCTGACATAAGCTCGAATAAATCGTGATCGTGCTTGCCGAATCGGAGTTTTCGTGCCAATTTCGCATATTTGCATCCGAATGCACTGATCTAGCGCGCGAAACAGCGATTCCGCACAGAAATACACTTCTGAAACGAAGAATCGTCGAATCTGACATAAGCTCGAATAAATCGTGATCGTGCTTGGCTGATCGGAGTTTCTGTGACAATTTGGCATTTTTGCATGCTAATGCACTGATCTAGCACGCGAAACGGCGATTCCGCACAGAAATTAATTTGTGAAACAAATAATCGTCGAATCTGACATAAGCTCGAATAAATCGTGATCGTGCTTGCCGGGTCGGAGTTTCAATTCCAATTTCGCATACTTGCATGCAAATGCACTGATATAGCACGCTAAACAGCGATTCCGTACAGAAATTCTTTTGTGAAACGAATAATCGTCGAATGTGACATAAGCTCGAATAAACCATGATCGTGCTTGCCAAATCGGAGATTTCGTGCCAATTTCGCATATTTGCATGCAAATGCACTGATCTGGCGCGCGAAACAGCGATTCCGCACAGAAATACACTTCTGAAACGAAGAATGTCGAAACTGACATAGGCTCGAATAAATTGTGATCGTGCTTGCCGGGTCGGAGTTTCTATTCCAATTTCGCATACTTGCATGCAAATGCACTGATATAGCACGCGAAACAGCGATTCCGCACAGAAATACACTTCTGAAACGAAGAATGTCGAAACTGACATAGGCTCGAATAAATTGTGATCGTGCTTGCCGGGTCGGAGTTTCTATTCCAATTTGGCATACTTGCTTGCAAATGCACTGATCTACTACGCGAAACAGCGATTCCGCACAGAAATTCATTTGTGAAACGAATAATTGTCGAATCTGACATAAGCTCGAATAAACCATGATCGTGCTTGCCAAATCGGAGTTTTCGTGCCAATTTCGCATATATGCATGCAAATGTACTGATCTAGCGCGCGAAACAGCGATTCCGCACAGAAATACACTTCTGAAACGAAGAATGTCGAAACTGACATAGGCTCGAATAAATTGTGATCGTGCTTGCCGGGTCGGAGTTTCTATTCCAATTTCGCATACTTGCATGCAAATGCACTGATATAGCACGCGAAACAGCGATTCCGCACAGAAATACACTTCTGAAACGATGAATCGTCGAATCTGACATAAGCTCGAATAAATCGTGATCGTGCATGCCGAATCGGAGTTTCCGTGCCAATTTCGCATATCTGCATACAAATGCACTGATCTAGCACGCGAAACAGCGAATCCGCACAGAAATACACTTCTGAAACAAAGAATCGTCGAATCTGACATAAGCTCGAATAAATCGTGATCGTGCTTGCCGGGTCGGAGTTTCTACTCCAATTTGGCATACTTGCTTGCAAATGCACTGATCTACTACGCGAAACAGCGATTCCGCACAGAAATTCATTTGTGAAACGAATAATTGTCGAATCTGACATAAGCTCGAATAAATCGTGATCGGGCTTGCCGAATCGGAGTTTTCGTGCCAATTTCGCATATTTGGATGCAAATGCACTGATCTAGCACGCGAAACAGCGATTCCGCAAAAAAATACACTTCTGAAACGAAGAATCGTCGAATCTGCCATAAGCTCGATTAAATCGCGATCGTGCTTGTCGGGTCGGGGTTTCTATTCCAATTTCTCATACTTGTATGCAAATGCACTGATCTAGCACGCTAAACAGCGATTCCGTACAGAAATTCTTTTGTGAAACGAACAATCGTCGAATCTGACATAAGCTTGAATAATTCGTGGTCGTGCTTGCCGAATCGGAGTTTCCGTACCAATTTCGCATATTTGCATACAAATGCACTGATCTAGCACGCTAAACAGCGATTCCGTACAGAAATTCTTTTGTGAAACGAATAATCGTCGAATCTGACATAAGCTCGAATAAACCATGATCGTGCTTGCCAAATCGGAGTTTTCGTGCCAATTTCGCATATTTGCATGCAAATGCACTGATCTAGCGCGCGAAACAGCGATTCCGCACAGAAATACACTTCTGAAACAAAGAATCGTCGAGGCTGACATAAGCTCGAATAAATCGTGATCGTGCTTGCCGGGTCGGAGTTTCTATTCCAATTTGGCGCATACTTGCTTGCAAATGCACTGATCTACTACGCGAAACAGCGATTCCGCACAGAAATTCATTTGTGAAACGAATAATTGTCGAATCTGACATAAGCTCGAATAAATCGTGATCGTGCTTGCCGAATCGGAGTTTTCGTGCCAATTTCGCATATTTGCATGCAAATGCACTGATCTAGCACGCGAAACAGCGATTCCGCAAAGAAATACACTTCTGAAACGAAGAATCGTCGAATCTGCCATAAGCTCGATTAAATTGCGATCGTGCTTGTCGGGTCGGGGTTTCTATTCCAATTTCTCATACTTGTATGCAAATGCACTGATCTAGCACGCGAAGCAGCGATTCCGCACAGAAATACACTTCTGAAACGAAGAATCGTCGAATCTGACATAGGCTCGAATAAATTGTGATCGTGCTTGCCTGGTCGGAGTTTCTGTCCAATTTCGCATATTTGCATGCAAATGCACTGATCTAGCACGCTAAACAGTGATTCCGTACAGAAATTCTTTTGTGAAACGAATAATCGTCGAATCTGACATAAGCTCGAATAACCATGATCGTGCCTGCCAAATCGGAGTTTTCGTGCCATTTCGCATATTTGCATGCAAATGCACTGATCTAGCACGCGAAACAGCGATTTCGCACAGAAATACACTTCTGAACGAAGAATCGTTGAATCTGACATAGGCTCGAATAAATTGTGATCGTGCTTGCCTGGTCGGAGTTTCTGTCCAATTTCGCATATTTGCATGCAAATGCACAGATCTAGCACGCGAAACAGCGATTCCGCACAGAAATACACTTCTGAAACGAAGAATCGTTGAATCTGACATAGGCTCGAATAAATTGTGATCGTGCTTGCCTGGTCGGAGTTTCTGTCCAATTTCGCATATTTGCATGCAAATGCACAGATCTAGCACGCGAACAGCGATTCCGCACAGAAATACACTTCTGAAACGAAGAATCGTCGAATCTGACATAACGTCGAATAAATCGTGATCGTGCTTGCCGTGTCGGAGTTTCTATTCCAATTTGGCATACTTGCCTGCAAATGCACTGATCTAGCGCGCGAAACAGCGATTCCGCACAGAAATACACTTCTGAAAACGAAGAATCGTCGAATCTGACATAAGCTCGAATAAATCGTGATCGTGATTGCCGGTCGGAGTTTCTGTGCCAATTTGGCATGTTTGCATGCAAATGCACTGATCTAACACGCGAAACGGCGATTCCGCACAGAAATTCATTTGTGAAACAAATAATCGACGACTCTGACATAAGCTCGAATAAATCGTGATCGTGCTTGCCGAATCGGAGTTTCCGTGCCAATTTCGCATATTTGCATGCGAATGCACTGATCTAGCGCGCGAAACAGCGATTCCGCACAGAAATACACTTCTGAAACGAAGAATCGTCGAATCTGACATAAGCTCGAATAAATCGTGATCGTGCTTGGCGGATCGGAGTTTCTGTGACAATTTGGCATTTTTGCATGCTAATGCACTGATCTAGCACGCGAAACGGCGATCCGCACAGAAATTCATTTGTGAACAAATAATCGTCGAATCTGACATAAGCTCGAATAAATCGTGATCGTGCTTGCCGGGTCGGAGTTTCAATTCCAGTTTCGCATACTTGCATGCAAATGCACTGATATAGCACGCGAAACAGCGATTCCGCACAGTAATACACTTCTGAAACGAAGAATCGTCGAAACTGACATAGGCTCGAATAATTGTGATCGTGCTTGCCGTGTCGGAGTTTCTATTCCAATTTGGCATACTTGCCTGCAAATGCACTGATCTAGCGCGCGAAACAGCGATTCCGCACAGAAATACACTTCTGAAACGAAGAATCGTCGAATCTGACATAAGCTCGAATAAATCGTGATCGTGATTGCCGGTCGGAGTTTCTGTGCCAATTTGGCATGTTTGCATGCAAATGCACTGATCTAACACGCGAAACGGCGATTCCGCACAGAAATTCATTTGTGAAACAAATAATCGACGAATCTGACATAAGCTCGAATAATCGTGATCGTGCTTGCGAATCGGAGTTTTCGTGCCAATTTCGCATATTTGCATGCGAATGCACTGATCTAGCGCGCGAAACAGCGATTCCGCACAGAAATACACTTCTGAAACGAAGAATCGTCGAATCTGACATAAGCTCGAATAAATCGTGATCGTGCTTGGCGGATCGGAGTTTCTGTGACAATTTGGCATTTTTGCATGCTAATGCAGTGATCTAGCACGCGAAACGGCGATTCCGCACAGAAATTCATTTGTGAAACAAATAATCGTCGAATCTGACATAAGCTCGAATAAATCGTGATCGTGCTTGCCGGGTCGGAGTTTCAATTCCAGTTTCGCATACTTGCATGCAAATGCACTGATATAGCACGCGAAACAGCGATTCCGCACAGTAATACACTTCTGAAACGAAGAATCGTCGAAACTGACATAGGCTCGAATAAATTGTGATCGTGTTTGTGCGGATCGGAGTTTCTGTGCCAATTTGGCATGTTTGCATGCAAATGCACTGATCTATCATGCGAAACGGCGATTCCGCACAGAAATTCATTTGTGAAGCAAATAATCGACGAATCTGACATAAGCTCGAATAAATCGTGGTCGTGCTTGCCGAATCGGAGTTTCCGTACCAATTTCGCATATTTGCATACAAATGCACTGATCTAGCACGCTAAACAGCGATTCCGTACAGAAATTCTTTTGTGAAACGAATAATCGTCGAATCTGACATAAGCTCGAATAAACCATGATCGTGCTTGCCAAATCGGAGTTTTCGTGCCAATTTCGCATATTTGCATGCAAATGCACTGATCTAGCGCGCGAAACAGCGATTCCGCACAGAAATACACTTCTGAAACGAAGAATGTCGAAACTGACATAGGCTCGAATAAATTGTGATCGTGCTTGCCGGGTCGGAGTTTCTATTCCAATTTCGCATACTTGCATGCAAATGCACTGATATAGCACGCGAAACAGCGATTCCGCACAGTAATACACTTCTGAAACGAAGAATCGTCGAAACTGACATAGGCTCGAATAAATCGTGGTCGTGCTTGCCGAATCGGAGTTTCCGTACCAATTTCGCATATTTGCATACAAATGCACTGATCTAGCACGCTAAACAGCGATTCCGTACAGAAATTCTTTTGTGAAACGAACAATCGTCGAATCTGACATAAGCTTGAATAATTCGTGGTCGTGCTTGCCGAATCGGAGTTTCTGTGACAATTTGGCATTTTTGCATGCTAATGCACTGATCTAGCACGCGAAACGGCGATTCCGCACAGAAATTCATTTGTGAAACAAATAATCGTCGAATCTGACATAAGCTCGAATAAATCGTGATCGTGCTTGCCGGGTCGGAGTTTCAATTCCAGTTTCGCATACTTGCATGCAAATGCACTGATATAGCACGCGAAACAGCGATTCCGCACAGTAATACACTTCTGAAACGAAGAATCGTCGAAACTGACATAGGCTCGAATAAATTGTGATCGTGTTTGTGCGGATCGGAGTTTCTGTGCCAATTTGGCATGTTTGCATGCAAATGCACTGATCTATCATGCGAAACGGCGATTCCGCACAGAAATTCATTTGTGAAGCAAATAATCGACGAATCTGACATAAGCTCGAATAAATCGTGGTCGTGCTTGCCGAATCGGAGTTTCCGTACCAATTTCGCATATTTGCATACAAATGCACTGATCTAGCACGCTAAACAGCGATTCCGTACAGAAATTCTTTTGTGAAACGAATAATCGTCGAATCTGACATAAGCTCGAATAAACCATGATCGTGCTTGCCAAATCGGAGTTTTCGTGCCAATTTCGCATATTTGCATGCAAATGCACTGATCTAGCGCGCGAAACAGCGATTCCGCACAGAAATACACTTCTGAAACGAAGAATGTCGAAACTGACATAGGCTCGAATAAATTGTGATCGTGCTTGCCGGGTCGGAGTTTCTATTCCAATTTCGCATACTTGCATGCAAATGCACTGATATAGCACGCGAAACAGCGATTCCGCACAGTAATACACTTCTGAAACGAAGAATCGTCGAAACTGACATAGGCTCGAATAAATCGTGGTCGTGCTTGCCGAATCGGAGTTTCCGTACCAATTTCGCATATTTGCATACAAATGCACTGATCTAGCACGCTAAACAGCGATTCCGTACAGAAATTCTTTTGTGAAACGAACAATCGTCGAATCTGACATAAGCTTGAATAATTCGTGGTCGTGCTTGCCGAATCGGAGTTTCCGTACCAATTTCGCATATTTGCATACAAATGCACTGATCTAGCACGCTAAACAGCGATTCCGTACAGAAATTCTTTTGTGAAACGAATAATCGTCGAATCTGACATAAGCTCGAATAAACCATGATCGTGCTTGCCAAATCGGAGTTTTCGTGCCAATTTCGCATATTTGCATGCAAATGCACTGATCTAGCGCGCGAAACAGCGATTCCGCACAGAAATACACTTCTGAAACGAAGAATGTCGAATCTGACATAAGCTCGAATAAATCGTGATCGTGCTTGCCGAATCGGAGTTTCCGTGCCAATTTCGCATATCTGCATACAAATGCACTGATCTAGCACGCGAAACAGCGATTCCGCACAGAAATACACTTCTGAAACAAAGAATCGTCGAGGCTGACATAAGCTCGAATAAATCGTGATCGTGCTTGCCGGGTCGGAGTTTCTATTCCAATTTGGCATACTTGCTTGCAAATGCACTGATCTACTACGCGAAACAGCGATTCCGCACAGAAATTCATTTGTGAAACGAATAATTGTCGAATCTGACATAAGCTCGAATAAATCGTGATCGTGCTTGCCGAATCGGAGTTTTCGTGCCAATTTCGCATATTTGCATGCAAATGCACTGATCTAGCACGCGAAACAGCGATTCCGCAAAGAAATACACTTCTGAAACGAAGAATCGTCGAATCTGCCATAAGCTCGATTAAATTGCGATCGTGCTTGTCGGGTCGGGGTTTCTATTCCAATTTCTCATACTTGTATGCAAATGCACTGATCTAGCACGCGAAGCAGCGATTCCGCACAGAAATACACTTCTTAAACGAAGAATCGTCGAATCTGACATAGGCTCGAATAAATTGTGATCGTGCTTGCCTGGTCGGAGTTTCTGTCCAATTTCGCATATTTGCATGCAAATGCACTGATCTAGCACGCTAAACAGTGATTCCGTACAGAAATTCTTTTGTGAAACGAATAATCGTCGAATCTGACATAAGCTCGAATAAACCATGATCGTGCTTGCCGGGTCGGAGTTTCTATTCCAATTTGGCATATTTGCATACAAATGCACTGATCTACTACGCGAAACAGCGATTCCGCACAGAAATTCATTTGTGAAACGAATAATTGTCGAATCTGACATAAGCTCGAATAAATCGTGATCGTGCTTGCCGAATCGGAGTTTTTGTGCCAATTTCGCATATTTGCATGCAAATGCACTGATCTAGCACGCGAAACAGCGATTCCGCAAAGAAATACACTTCTGAAACGAAGAATCGTCGAATCTGCCATAAGCTCGATTAAATCGCGATCGTGCTTGTCGGGTCGGGGTTCTATTCCAATTTCTCATACTTGTATGCAAATGCACTGATCTAGCACGCGAAGCAGCGATTCCGCACAGAAATACACTTCTGAAACGAAGAATCGTCGAATCTGACATAAGCTCGAATAAATCGTGGTCGTGCTTGCCGAATCGGAGTTTCCGTACCAATTTCGCATATTTGCATACAAATGCACTGATCTAGCACGCTAAACAGCGATTCCGTACAGAAATTCTTTTGTGAAACGAATAATCGTCGAATCTGACATAAGCTCGAATAAACCATGATCGTGCTTGCCAAATCGGAGTTTTCGTGCCAATTTCGCATATTTGCATGCAAATGCACTGATCTAGCGCGCGAAACAGCGATTCCGCACAGAAATACACTTCTGAAACGAAGAATGTCGAATCTGACATAAGCTCGAATAAATCGTGATCGTGCTTGCCGAATCGGAGTTTCCGTGCCAATTTCGCATATCTGCATACAAATGCACTGATCTAGCACGCGAAACAGCGATTCCGCACAGAAATACACTTCTGAAACAAAGAATCGTCGAGGCTGACATAAGCTCGAATAAATCGTGATCGTGCTTGCCGGGTCGGAGTTTCTATTCCAATTTGGCATACTTGCTTGCAAATGCACTGATCTACTACGCGAAACAGCGATTCCGCACAGAAATTCATTTGTGAAACGAATAATTGTCGAATCTGACATAAGCTCGAATAAATCGTGATCGGGCTTGCCGAATCGGAGTTTTCGTGCCAATTTCGCATATTTGGATGCAAATGCACTGATCTAGCACGCGAAACAGCGATTCCGCAAAAAAATACACTTCTGAAACGAAGAATCGTCGAATCTGCCATAAGCTCGATTAAATCGCGATCGTGCTTGTCGGGTCGGGGTTTCTATTCCAATTTCTCATACTTGTATGCAAATGCACTGATCTAGCACGCTAAACAGCGATTCCGTACAGAAATTCTTTTGTGAAACGAACAATCGTCGAATCTGACATAAGCTTGAATAATTCGTGGTCGTGCTTGCCGAATCGGAGTTTCCGTACCAATTTCGCATATTTGCATACAAATGCACTGATCTAGCACGCTAAACAGCGATTCCGTACAGAAATTCTTTTGTGAAACGAATAATCGTCGAATCTGACATAAGCTCGAATAAACCATGATCGTGCTTGCCAAATCGGAGTTTTCGTGCCAATTTCGCATATTTGCATGCAAATGCACTGATCTAGCGCGCGAAACAGCGATTCCGCACAGAAATACACTTCTGAAACGAAGAATGTCGAATCTGACATTAGCTCGAATAAATCGTGATCGTGCTTGCCGAATCGGAGTTTCCGTGCCAATTTCGCATATCTGCATACAAATGCACTGATCTAGCACGCGAAACAGCGATTCCGCACAGAAATACACTTCTGAAACAAAGAATCGTCGAGGCTGACATAAGCTCGAATAAATCGTGATCGTGCTTGCCGGGTCGGAGTTTCTATTCCAATTTGGCATACTTGCTTGCAAATGCACTGATCTACTACGCGAAACAGCGATTCCGCACAGAAATTCATTTGTGAAACGAATAATTGTCGAATCTGACATAAGCTCGAATAAATCGTGATCGTGCTTGCCGAATCGGAGTTTTCGTGCCAATTTCGCATATTTGCATGCAAATGCACTGATCTAGCACGCGAAACAGCGATTCCGCAAAGAAATACACTTCTGAAACGAAGAATCGTCGAATCTGCCATAAGCTCGATTAAATTGCGATCGTGCTTGTCGGGTCGGGGTTTCTATTCCAATTTCTCATACTTGTATGCAAATGCACTGATCTAGCACGCGAAGCAGCGATTCCGCACAGAAATACACTTCTGAAACGAAGAATCGTCGAATCTGACATAGGCTCGAATAAATTGTGATCGTGCTTGCCTGGTCGGAGTTTCTGTCCAATTTCGCATATTTGCATGCAAATGCACTGATCTAGCACGCTAAACAGTGATTCCGTACAGAAATTCTTTTGTGAAACGAATAATCGTCGAATCTGACATAAGCTCGAATAAACCATGATCGTGCCTGCCAAATCGGAGTTTTCGTGCCAATTTCGCATATTTGCATGCAAATGCACTGATCTAGCACGCGAAACAGCGATTCCGCACAGAAATACACTTCTGAAACGAAGAATCGTTGAATCTGACATAGGCTCGAATAAATTGTGATCGTGCTTGCCTGGTCGGAGTTTCTGTCCAATTTCGCATATTTGCATGCAAATGCACAGATCTAGCACGCGAAACAGCGATTCCGCACAGAAATACACTTCTGAAACGAAGAATCGTTGAATCTGACATAGGCTCGAATAAATTGTGATCGTGCTTGCCTGGTCGGAGTTTCTGTCCAATTTCGCATATTTGCATGCAAATGCACAGATCTAGCACGCGAAACAGCGATTCCGCACAGAAATACACTTCTGAAACGAAGAATCGTCGAATCTGACATAACGTCGAATAAATCGTGATCGTGCTTGCCGTGTCGGAGTTTCTATTCCAATTTGGCATACTTGCCTGCAAATGCACTGATCTAGCGCGCGAAACAGCGATTCCGCACAGAAATACACTTCTGAAACGAAGAATCGTCGAATCTGACATAAGCTCGAATAAATCGTGATCGTGATTGCCGGTCGGAGTTTCTGTGCCAATTTGGCATGTTTGCATGCAAATGCACTGATCTAACACGCGAAACGGCGATTCCGCACAGAAATTCATTTGTGAAACAAATAATCGACGAATCTGACATAAGCTCGAATAAATCGTGATCGTGCTTGCCGAATCGGAGTTTTCGTGCCAATTTCGCATATTTGCATGCGAATGCACTGATCTAGCGCGCGAAACAGCGATTCCGCACAGAAATACACTTCTGAAACGAAGAATCGTCGAATCTGACATAAGCTCGAATAAATCGTGATCGTGCTTGGCGGATCGGAGTTTCTGTGACAATTTGGCATTTTTGCATGCTAATGCACTGATCTAGCACGCGAAACGGCGATTCCGCACAGAAATTCATTTGTGAAACAAATAATCGTCGAATCTGACATAAGCTCGAATAAATCGTGATCGTGCTTGCCGGGTCGGAGTTTCAATTCCAGTTTCGCATACTTGCATGCAAATGCACTGATATAGCACGCGAAACAGCGATTCCGCACAGTAATACACTTCTGAAACGAAGAATCGTCGAAACTGACATAGGCTCGAATAAATTGTGATCGTGTTTGTGCGGATCGGAGTTTCTGTGCCAATTTGGCATGTTTGCATGCAAATGCACTGATCTATCATGCGAAACGGCGATTCCGCACAGAAATTCATTTGTGAAGCAAATAATCGACGAATCTGACATAAGCTCGAATAAATCGTGGTCGTGCTTGCCGAATCGGAGTTTCCGTACCAATTTCGCATATTTGCATACAAATGCACTGATCTAGCACGCTAAACAGCGATTCCGTACAGAAATTCTTTTGTGAAACGAATAATCGTCGAATCTGACATAAGCTCGAATAAACCATGATCGTGCTTGCCAAATCGGAGTTTTCGTGCCAATTTCGCATATTTGCATGCAAATGCACTGATCTAGCGCGCGAAACAGCGATTCCGCACAGAAATACACTTCTGAAACGAAGAATGTCGAAACTGACATAGGCTCGAATAAATTGTGATCGTGCTTGCCGGGTCGGAGTTTCTATTCCAATTTCGCATACTTGCATGCAAATGCACTGATATAGCACGCGAAACAGCGATTCCGCACAGTAATACACTTCTGAAACGAAGAATCGTCGAAACTGACATAGGCTCGAATAAATCGTGGTCGTGCTTGCCGAATCGGAGTTTCCGTACCAATTTCGCATATTTGCATACAAATGCACTGATCTAGCACGCTAAACAGCGATTCCGTACAGAAATTCTTTTGTGAAACGAACAATCGTCGAATCTGACATAAGCTTGAATAATTCGTGGTCGTGCTTGCCGAATCGGAGTTTCCGTACCAATTTCGCATATTTGCATACAAATGCACTGATCTAGCACGCTAAACAGCGATTCCGTACAGAAATTCTTTTGTGAAACGAATAATCGTCGAATCTGACATAAGCTCGAATAAACCATGATCGTGCTTGCCAAATCGGAGTTTTCGTGCCAATTTCGCATATTTGCATGCAAATGCACTGATCTAGCGCGCGAAACAGCGATTCCGCACAGAAATACACTTCTGAAACGAAGAATGTCGAATCTGACATAAGCTCGAATAAATCGTGATCGTGCTTGCCGAATCGGAGTTTCCGTGCCAATTTCGCATATCTGCATACAAATGCACTGATCTAGCACGCGAAACAGCGATTCCGCACAGAAATACACTTCTGAAACAAAGAATCGTCGAGGCTGACATAAGCTCGAATAAATCGTGATCGTGCTTGCCGGGTCGGAGTTTCTATTCCAATTTGGCATACTTGCTTGCAAATGCACTGATCTACTACGCGAAACAGCGATTCCGCACAGAAATTCATTTGTGAAACGAATAATTGTCGAATCTGACATAAGCTCGAATAAATCGTGATCGTGCTTGCCGAATCGGAGTTTTCGTGCCAATTTCGCATATTTGCATGCAAATGCACTGATCTAGCACGCGAAACAGCGATTCCGCAAAGAAATACACTTCTGAAACGAAGAATCGTCGAATCTGCCATAAGCTCGATTAAATTGCGATCGTGCTTGTCGGGTCGGGGTTTCTATTCCAATTTCTCATACTTGTATGCAAATGCACTGATCTAGCACGCGAAGCAGCGATTCCGCACAGAAATACACTTCTTAAACGAAGAATCGTCGAATCTGACATAGGCTCGAATAAATTGTGATCGTGCTTGCCTGGTCGGAGTTTCTGTCCAATTTCGCATATTTGCATGCAAATGCACTGATCTAGCACGCTAAACAGTGATTCCGTACAGACATTCTTTTGTGAAACGAATAATCGTCGAATCTGACATAAGCTCGAATAAACCATGATCGTGCTTGCCGGGTCGGAGTTTCTATTCCAATTTGGCATATTTGCATACAAATGCACTGATCTACTACGCGAAACAGCGATTCCGCACAGAAATTCATTTGTGAAACGAATAATTGTCGAATCTGACATAAGCTCGAATAAATCGTGATCGTGCTTGCCGAATCGGAGTTTTTGTGCCAATTTCGCATATTTGCATGCAAATGCACTGATCTAGCACGCGAAACAGCGATTCCGCAAAGAAATACACTTCTGAAACGAAGAATCGTCGAATCTGCCATAAGCTCGATTAAATCGCGATCGTGCTTGTCGGGTCGGGGTTCTATTCCAATTTCTCATACTTGTATGCAAATGCACTGATCTAGCACGCGAAGCAGCGATTCCGCACAGAAATACACTTCTGAAACGAAGAATCGTCGAATCTGACATAAGCTCGAATAAATCGTGGTCGTGCTTGCCGAATCGGAGTTTCCGTACCAATTTCGCATATTTGCATACAAATGCACTGATCTAGCACGCTAAACAGCGATTCCGTACAGAAATTCTTTTGTGAAACGAATAATCGTCGAATCTGACATAAGCTCGAATAAACCATGATCGTGCTTGCCAAATCGGAGTTTTCGTGCCAACAGTTTTCGTGCCCATGCAAATGCACTGATCTAGAGCGCGAAACAGCGATTCCGCACAGAAATACACTTCTGAAACGAAGAATGTCGAATCTGACATAAGCTCGAATAAATCGTGATCGTGCTTGCCGAATCGGAGTTTCCGTGCCAATTTCGCATATCTGCATACAAATGCACTGATCTAGCACGCGAAACAGCGATTCCGCACAGAAATACACTTCTGAAACAAAGAATCGTCGAGGCTGACATAAGCTCGAATAAATCGTGATCGTGCTTGCCGGGTCGGAGTTTCTATTCCAATTTGGCATACTTGCTTGCAAATGCACTGATCTACTACGCGAAACAGCGATTCCGCACAGAAATTCATTTGTGAACGAATAATTGTCGAATCTGACATAAGCTCGAATAAATCGTGATCGTGCTTGCCGAATCGGAGTTTTCGTGCCAATTTCGCATATTTGCATGCAAATGCACTGATCTAGCACGCGAAACAGCGATTCCGCAAAGAAATACACTTCTGAAACGAAGAATCGTCGAATCTGCCATAAGCTCGATTAAATTGCGATCGTGCTTGTCGGGTCGGGGTTTCTATTCCAATTTCTCATACTTGTATGCAAATGCACTGATCTAGCACGCGAAGCAGCGATTCCGCACAGAAATACACTTCTGAAACGAAGAATCGTCGAATCTGACATAGGCTCGAATAAATTGTGATCGTGCTTGCCTGGTCGGAGTTTCTGTCCAATTTCGCATATTTGCATGCAAATGCACTGATCTAGCACGCTAAACAGTGATTCCGTACAGAAATTCTTTTGTGAAACGAATAATCGTCGAATCTGACATAAGCTCGAATAAACCATGATCGTGCCTGCCAAATCGGAGTTTTCGTGCCAATTTCGCATATTTGCATGCAAATGCACTGATCTAGCACGCGAAACAGCGATTCCGCACAGAAATACACTTCTGAAACGAAGAATCGTTGAATCTGACATAGGCTCGAATAAATTGTGATCGTGCTTGCCTGGTCGGAGTTTCTGTCCAATTTCGCATATTTGCATGCAAATGCACAGATCTAGCACGCGAAACAGCGATTCCGCACAGAAATACACTTCTGAAACGAAGAATCGTTGAATCTGACATAGGCTCGAATAAATTGTGATCGTGCTTGCCTGGTCGGAGTTTCTGTCCAATTTCGCATATTTGCATGCAAATGCACAGATCTAGCACGCGAAACAGCGATTCCGCACAGAAATACACTTCTGAAACGAAGAATCGTCGAATCTGACATAACGTCGAATAAATCGTGATCGTGCTTGCCGTGTCGGAGTTTCTATTCCAATTTGGCATACTTGCCTGCAAATGCACTGATCTAGCGCGCGAAACAGCGATTCCGCACAGAAATACACTTCTGAAACGAAGAATCGTCGAATCTGACATAAGCTCGAATAAATCGTGATCGTGATTGCCGGTCGGAGTTTCTGTGCCAATTTGGCATGTTTGCATGCAAATGCACTGATCTAACACGCGAAACGGCGATTCCGCACAGAAATTCATTTGTGAAACAAATAATCGACGAATCTGACATAAGCTCGAATAAATCGTGATCGTGCTTGCCGAATCGGAGTTTTCGTGCCAATTTCGCATATTTGCATGCGAATGCACTGATCTAGCGCGCGAAACAGCGATTCCGCACAGAAATACACTTCTGAAACGAAGAATCGTCGAATCTGACATAAGCTAGAATAAATCGTGATCGTGCTTGGCGGATCGGAGTTTCTGTGACAATTTGGCATTTTTGCATGCTAATGCACTGATCTAGCACGCGAAACGGCGATTCCGCACAGAAATTCATTTGTGAAACAAATAATCGTCGAATCTGACATAAGCTCGAATAAATCGTGATCGTGCTTGCCGGGTCGGAGTTTCAATTCCAGTTTCGTATACTTGCATGCAAATGCACTGATATAGCACGCGAAACAGCGATTCCGCACAGTAATACACTTCTGAAACGAAGAATCGTCGAAACTGACATAGGCTCGAATAAATTGTGATCGTGCTTGCCTGGTCGGAGTTTCTGTCCAATTTCGCATATTTGCATGCAAATGCACTGATCTAGCACGCTAAACAGTGATTCCGTACAGAAATTCTTTTGTGAAACGAATAATCGTCGAATCTGACATAAGCTCGAATAAACCATGATCGTGCTTGCCATATCGGAGTTTTCGTGCCAATTTCGCATACTTGCATGCAAATGCACTGATATAGCACGCGAAACAGCGATTCCGCACAGTAATACACTTCTGAAACGAAGAATCGTCGAAACTGACATAGGCTCGAATAAATTGTGATCGTGTTTGTGCGGATCGGAGTTTCTGTGCCAATTTGGCATGTTTGCATGCAAATGCACTGATCTATCATGCGAAACGGCGATTCCGCACAGAAATTCATTTGTGAAGCAAATAATCGACGAATCTGACATAAGCTCGAATAAATCGTGGTCGTGCTTGCCGAATCGGAGTTTCCGTACCAATTTCGCATATTTGCATACAAATGCACTGATCTAGCACGCTAAACAGCGATTCCGTACAGAAATTCTTTTGTGAAACGAATAATCGTCGAATCTGACATAAGCTCGAATAAACCATGATCGTGCTTGCCAAATCGGAGTTTTCGTGCCAATTTCGCATATTTGCATGCAAATGCACTGATCTAGCGCGCGAAACAGCGATTCCGCACAGAAATACACTTCTGAAACGAAGAATGTCGAATCTGACATAAGCTCGAATAAATCGTGATCGTGCTTGCCGAATCGGAGTTTCCGTGCCAATTTCGCATATCTGCATACAAATGCACTGATCTAGCACGCGAAACAGCGATTCCGCACAGAAATACACTTCTGAAACAAAGAATCGTCGAGGCTGACATAAGCTCGAATAAATCGTGATCGTGCTTGCCGGGTCGGAGTTTCTATTCCAATTTGGCATACTTGCTTGCAAATGCACTGATCTACTACGCGAAACAGCGATTCCGCACAGAAATTCATTTGTGAAACGAATAATTGTCGAATCTGACATAAGCTCGAATAAATCGTGATCGTGCTTGCCGAATCGGAGTTTTCGTGCCAATTTCGCATATTTGCATGCAAATGCACTGATCTAGCACGCGAAACAGCGATTCCGCAAAGAAATACACTTCTGAAACGAAGAATCGTCGAATCTGCCATAAGCTCGATTAAATTGCGATCGTGCTTGTCGGGTCGGGGTTTCTATTCCAATTTCTCATACTTGTATGCAAATGCACTGATCTAGCACGCGAAGCAGCGATTCCGCACAGAAATACACTTCTTAAACGAAGAATCGTCGAATCTGACATAGGCTCGAATAAATTGTGATCGTGCTTGCCTGGTCGGAGTTTCTGTCCAATTTCGCATATTTGCATGCAAATGCACTGATCTAGCACGCTAAACAGTGATTCCGTACAGACATTCTTTTGTGAAACGAATAATCGTCGAATCTGACATAAGCTCGAATAAACCATGATCGTGCTTGCCGGGTCGGAGTTTCTATTCCAATTTGGCATATTTGCATACAAATGCACTGATCTACTACGCGAAACAGCGATTCCGCACAGAAATTCATTTGTGAAACGAATAATTGTCGAATCTGACATAAGCTCGAATAAATCGTGATCGTGCTTGCCGAATCGGAGTTTTTGTGCCAATTTCGCATATTTGCATGCAAATGCACTGATCTAGCACGCGAAACAGCGATTCCGCAAAGAAATACACTTCTGAAACGAAGAATCGTCGAATCTGCCATAAGCTCGATTAAATCGCGATCGTGCTTGTCGGGTCGGGGTTCTATTCCAATTTCTCATACTTGTATGCAAATGCACTGATCTAGCACGCGAAGCAGCGATTCCGCACAGAAATACACTTCTGAAACGAAGAATCGTCGAATCTGACATAAGCTCGAATAAATCGTGGTCGTGCTTGCCGAATCGGAGTTTCCGTACCAATTTCGCATATTTGCATACAAATGCACTGATCTAGCACGCTAAACAGCGATTCCGTACAGAAATTCTTTTGTGAAACGAATAATCGTCGAATCTGACATAAGCTCGAATAAACCATGATCGTGCTTGCCAAATCGGAGTTTTCGTGCCAATTTCGCATATTTGCATGCAAATGCACTGATCTAGAGCGCGAAACAGCGATTCCGCACAGAAATACACTTCTGAAACGAAGAATGTCGAATCTGACATAAGCTCGAATAAATCGTGATCGTGCTTGCCGAATCGGAGTTTCCGTGCCAATTTCGCATATCTGCATACAAATGCACTGATCTAGCACGCGAAACAGCGATTCCGCACAGAAATACACTTCTGAAACAAAGAATCGTCGAGGCTGACATAAGCTCGAATAAATCGTGATCGTGCTTGCCGGGTCGGAGTTTCTATTCCAATTTGGCATACTTGCTTGCAAATGCACTGATCTACTACGCGAAACAGCGATTCCGCACAGAAATTCATTTGTGAACGAATAATTGTCGAATCTGACATAAGCTCGAATAAATCGTGATCGTGCTTGCCGAATCGGAGTTTTCGTGCCAATTTCGCATATTTGCATGCAAATGCACTGATCTAGCACGCGAAACAGCGATTCCGCAAAGAAATACACTTCTGAAACGAAGAATCGTCGAATCTGCCATAAGCTCGATTAAATTGCGATCGTGCTTGTCGGGTCGGGGTTTCTATTCCAATTTCTCATACTTGTATGCAAATGCACTGATCTAGCACGCGAAGCAGCGATTCCGCACAGAAATACACTTCTGAAACGAAGAATCGTCGAATCTGACATAGGCTCGAATAAATTGTGATCGTGCTTGCCTGGTCGGAGTTTCTGTCCAATTTCGCATATTTGCATGCAAATGCACTGATCTAGCACGCTAAACAGTGATTCCGTACAGAAATTCTTTTGTGAAACGAATAATCGTCGAATCTGACATAAGCTCGAATAAACCATGATCGTGCCTGCCAAATCGGAGTTTTCGTGCCAATTTCGCATATTTGCATGCAAATGCACTGATCTAGCACGCGAAACAGCGATTCCGCACAGAAATACACTTCTGAAACGAAGAATCGTTGAATCTGACATAGGCTCGAATAAATTGTGATCGTGCTTGCCTGGTCGGAGTTTCTGTCCAATTTCGCATATTTGCATGCAAATGCACAGATCTAGCACGCGAAACAGCGATTCCGCACAGAAATACACTTCTGAAACGAAGAATCGTTGAATCTGACATAGGCTCGAATAAATTGTGATCGTGCTTGCCTGGTCGGAGTTTCTGTCCAATTTCGCATATTTGCATGCAAATGCACAGATCTAGCACGCGAAACAGCGATTCCGCACAGAAATACACTTCTGAAACGAAGAATCGTCGAATCTGACATAACGTCGAATAAATCGTGATCGTGCTTGCCGTGTCGGAGTTTCTATTCCAATTTGGCATACTTGCCTGCAAATGCACTGATCTAGCGCGCGAAACAGCGATTCCGCACAGAAATACACTTCTGAAACGAAGAATCGTCGAATCTGACATAAGCTCGAATAAATCGTGATCGTGATTGCCGGTCGGAGTTTCTGTGCCAATTTGGCATGTTTGCATGCAAATGCACTGATCTAACACGCGAAACGGCGATTCCGCACAGAAATTCATTTGTGAAACAAATAATCGACGAATCTGACATAAGCTCGAATAAATCGTGATCGTGCTTGCCGAATCGGAGTTTTCGTGCCAATTTCGCATATTTGCATGCGAATGCACTGATCTAGCGCGCGAAACAGCGATTCCGCACAGAAATACACTTCTGAAACGAAGAATCGTCGAATCTGACATAAGCTAGAATAAATCGTGATCGTGCTTGGCGGATCGGAGTTTCTGTGACAATTTGGCATTTTTGCATGCTAATGCACTGATCTAGCACGCGAAACGGCGATTCCGCACAGAAATTCATTTGTGAAACAAATAATCGTCGAATCTGACATAAGCTCGAATAAATCGTGATCGTGCTTGCCGGGTCGGAGTTTCAATTCCAGTTTCGTATACTTGCATGCAAATGCACTGATATAGCACGCGAAACAGCGATTCCGCACAGTAATACACTTCTGAAACGAAGAATCGTCGAAACTGACATAGGCTCGAATAAATTGTGATCGTGCTTGCCTGGTCGGAGTTTCTGTCCAATTTCGCATATTTGCATGCAAATGCACTGATCTAGCACGCTAAACAGTGATTCCGTACAGAAATTCTTTTGTGAAACGAATAATCGTCGAATCTGACATAAGCTCGAATAAACCATGATCGTGCTTGCCATATCGGAGTTTTCGTGCCAATTTCGCATACTTGCATGCAAATGCACTGATATAGCACGCGAAACAGCGATTCCGCACAGTAATACACTTCTGAAACGAAGAATCGTCGAAACTGACATAGGCTCGAATAAATTGTGATCGTGTTTGTGCGGATCGGAGTTTCTGTGCCAATTTGGCATGTTTGCATGCAAATGCACTGATCTATCATGCGAAACGGCGATTCCGCACAGAAATTCATTTGTGAAGCAAATAATCGACGAATCTGACATAAGCTCGAATAAATCGTGGTCGTGCTTGCCGAATCGGAGTTTCCGTACCAATTTCGCATATTTGCATACAAATGCACTGATCTAGCACGCTAAACAGCGATTCCGTACAGAAATTCTTTTGTGAAACGAATAATCGTCGAATCTGACATAAGCTCGAATAAACCATGATCGTGCTTCCCAAATCGGAGTTTTCGTGCCAATTTCGCATATTTGCATGCAAATGCACTGATCTAGCGCGCGAAACAGCGATTCCGCACAGAAATACACTTCTGAAACGAAGAATGTCGAATCTGACATAAGCTCGAATAAATCGTGATCGTGCTTGCCGAATCGGAGTTTCCGTGCCAATTTCGCATATCTGCATACAAATGCACTGATCTAGCACGCGAAACAGCGATTCCGCACAGAAATACACTTCTGAAACGAAGAATCGTCGAATCTGACATAAGCTCTAATAAATCGTGATCGTGTTTGTGCGGATCGGAGTTTCTGTGCCAATTTGGCATGTTTGCATGCAAATGCACTGATCTAACACGCGAAACGGCGATTCCGCACAGAAATTCATTTGTGAAACAAATAATCGACGAATCTGACATAAGCTCGAATAAATCGTGATCGTGCTTGCCGAATCGGAGTTTTCGTGCCAATTTCGCATATTTGCATGCGAATGCACTGATCTAGCGCGCGAAACAGCGATTCCGCACAGAAATACACTTCTGAAACGAAGAATCGTCGAATCTGACATAAGCTCGAATAAATCGTGATCGTGCTTGGCGGATCGGAGTTTCTGTGACAATTTGGCATTTTTGCATGCTAATGCACTGATCTAGCACGCGAAACGGCGATTCCGGACAGAAATTCATTTGTGAAAAAAATAATCGTCGAATCTGACATAAGCTCGAATAAATCGTGATCGTGCTTGCCGGGTTGGAGTTTCAATTCCAATTTCGCATACTTGCATGCAGATGCACTGATATAGCACGCGAAACCGCGATTCCGCACAGTAATACACTTCTGAAACGAAGAATCGTCGAAACTGACATAGGCTCGAATAAATTGTGATCGTGTTTGTGCGGATCGGAGTTTCTGTGCCAATTTGGCATGTTTGCATGCAAATGCACTGATCTAACACGCGAAACGGCGATTCCGCACAGAAATTCATTTGTGAAACAAATAATCGTCGAATCTGACATAAGCTCGAATAAATCGTGATCGTGCTTGCCGGGTCGGAGTTTCAATTCCAATTTCGCATACTTGCATGCAAATGCACTGATATAGCACGCGAAACAGCGATTCCGCACAGAAATACACTTCTGAAACGAAGAATGTCGAAACTGACATAGGCTCGAATAAATTGTGATCGTGCTTGCCGGGTCGGAGTTTCTATTCCAATTTCGCATACTTGCATGCAAATGCACTGATATAGCACGCGAAACAGCGATTCCGCACAGAAATACACTTCTGAAACGAAGAATCGTCGAATCTGACATAAGCTCGAATAAATCGTGATCGTGCTTGGCGGATCGGAGTTTCTGTGACAATTTGGCATTTTTGCATGCTAATGCACTGATCTAGCACGCGAAACGGCGATTCCGCACAGAAATTCATTTGTGAAACAAATAATCGTCGAATCTGACATAAGCTCGAATAAATCGTGATCGTGCTTGCCGGGTCGGAGTTTCAATTCCAATTTCGCATACTTGCATGCAAATGCACTGATATAGCACGCGAAACAGCGATTCCGCACAGTAATACACTTCTGAAACGAAGAATCGTCGAAACTAACATAGGCTCGAATAAATTGTGATCGTGTTTGTGCGGATCGGAGTTTCTGTGCCAATTTGGCATGTTTGCATGCAAATGCACTGATCTATCATGCGAAACGGCGATTCCGCACAGAAATTCATTTGTGAAGCAAATAATCGACGAATCTGACATAAGCTCGAATAAATCGTGGTCGTGCTTGCCGAATCGGAGTTTCCGTACCAATTTCGCATATTTGCATACAAATGCACTGATCTAGCACGCTAAACAGCGAATCCGTACAGAAATTCTTTTGTGAAACGAATAATCGTCGAATCTGACATAAGCTCGAATAAACCATGATCGTGCTTGCCAAATCGGAGTTTTCGTGCCAATTTCGCATATTTGCATGCAAATGCACTGATCTATCGCGCGAAACAGCGATTCCGCACAGAAATACACTTCTGAAACGAAGAATGTCGAAACTGACATAGGCTCGAATAAATTGTGATCGTGCTTGCCGGGTCGGAGTTTCTATTCCAATTTCGCATACTTGCATGCAAATGCACTGATATAGCACGCGAAACAGCGATTCCGCACAGAAATACACTTCTGAAACGAAGAATCGTCGAATCTGACATAAGCTCGAATAAATCGTGATCGTGCTTGCCGAATCGGAGTTTCCGTGCCAATTTCGCATATCTGCATACAAATGCACTGATCTAGCACGCGAAACAGCGATTCCGCACAGAAATACACTTCTGAAACAAAGAATCGTCGAATCTGACATAAGCTCGAATAAATCGTGATCGTGCTTGCCGGGTCGGAGTTTCTATTCCAATTTGGCATACTTGCTTGCAAATGCACTGATCTACTACGCGAAACAGCGATTCCGCACAGAAATTCATTTGTGAAACGAATAATTGTCGAATCTGACATAAGCTCGAATAAATTGTGATCGGGCTTGCCGAATCGGAGTTTTCGTGCCAATTTCGCAAATTTGCATGCAAATGCACTGATCTAGCACGCGAAACAGCGATTCCGCAAAGAAATACACTTCTGAAACGAAGAATCGTCGAATCTGCCAAAAGCTCGATTAAATCGCGATCGTGCTTGCCGGGTCGGAGTTTCTATTCCAATTTCGCATGCTTGCATGCAAATGCACTGATATAGCACGCGAAACAGCGATTCCGCACAGAAATACACTTCTGAAACGAAGAATCGACGAATCTGACATAAGCTCGAATAAATCGTGATCGTGCTTGCCGAATCGGAGTTTCCGTGCCAATTTCGCATATCTGCATACAAATGCACTGATCTAGCACGCGAAACAGCGATTCCGCACAGAAATACACTTCTGAAACAAAGAATCGTCGAATCTGACATAAGCTCGAATAAATCGTGATCGTGCTTGCCAAATCGGAGTTTTCGTGCCAATTTCGCATATTTGCATGCAAATGCACTGATCTAGCACGCGAAACAGCGATTCCGCACAGAAATACACTTCTGAAACGAAGAATCGTCGAATCTGACATAAGTTCGAATAAATCGTGATCGTGCTTGGCGGATCGGAGTTTCTGTGACAATTTGGCATTTTTGCATGCTAATGCACTGATCTAGCACGCGAAACGGCGATTCCGCACAGAAATTCATTTGTGAAACAAATAATCGTCGAATCTGACATAAGCTCGAATAAATCGTGATCGTGCTTGCCGGGTCGGAGTTTCAATTCCAATTTCGCATACTTGCATGCAAATGCACTGATATAGCACGCGAAACAGCGATTCCGCACAGTAATACACTTCTGAAACGAAGAATCGTCGAAACTAACATAGGCTCGAATAAATTGTGATCGTGTTTGTGCGGATCGGAGTTTCTGTGCCAATTTGGCATGTTTGCATGCAAATGCACTGATCTATCATGCGAAACGGCGATTCCGCACAGAAATTCATTTGTGAAGCAAATAATCGACGAATCTGACATAAGCTCGAATAAATCGTGGTCGTGCTTGCCGAATCGGAGTTTCCGTACCAATTTCGCATATTTGCATACAAATGCACTGATCTAGCACGCTAAACAGCGATTCCGTACAGAAATTCTTTTGTGAAACGAATAATCGTCGAATCTGACATAAGCTCGAATAAACCATGATCGTGCTTGCCAAACGGAGTTTTCGTGCCAATTTCGCATATTTGCATGCAAATGCACTGATCTAGCGCGCGAAACAGCGATTCCGCACAGAAATACACTTCTGAAACGAAGAATGTCGAAACTGACATAGGCTCGAATAAATTGTGATCGTGCTTGCCGGGTCGGAGTTTCTATTCCAATTTCGCATACTTGCATGCAAATGCACTGATATAGCACGCGAAACAGCGATTCCGCACAGAAATACACTTCTGAAACGAAGAATCGTCGAATCTGACATAAGCTCTAATAAATCGTGATCGTGTTTGTGCGGATCGGAGTTTCTGTGCCAATTTGGCATGTTTGCATGCAAATGCACTGATATAGCACGCGAAACAGCGATTCCGCACAGAAATACACTTCTGAAACGAAGAATCGTCGAATCTGACATAAGCTCGAATAAATCGTGATCGTGCTTGCCGAATCGGAGTTTCCGTGCCAATTTCGCATATCTGCATACAAATGCACTGATCTAGCACGCGAAACAGCGATTCCGCACAGAAATACACTTCTGAAACAAAGAATCGTCGAATCTGACATAAGCTCGAATAAATCGTGATCGTGCTTGCCGGGTCGGAGTTTCTATTCCAATTTGGCATACTTGCTTGCAAATGCACTGATCTACTACGCGAAACAGCGATTCCGCACAGAAATTCATTTGTGAAACGAATAATTGTCGAATCTGACATAAGCTCGAATAAATCGTGATCGGGCTTGCCGAATCGGAGTTTTCGTGCCAATTTCGCATATTTGCCTGCGAATGCACTGATCTAGCGCGCGAAACAGCGATTCCGCACAGAAATACACTTCTGAAACGAAGAATCGTCGAATCTGACATAAGCTCGAATAAATCGTGATCGTGCTTGGCTGATCGGAGTTTCTGTGACAATTTGGCATTTTTGCATGCTAATGCACTGATCTAGCACGCGAAACGGCGATTCCGCACAGAAATTAATTTGTGAAACAAATAATCGTCGAATCTGACATAAGCTCGAATAAATCGTGATCGTGCTTGCCGGGTCGGAGTTTCAATTCCAATTTCGCATACTTGCATGCAAATGCACTGATATAGCACGCTAAACAGCGATTCCGTACAGAAATTCTTTTGTGAAACGAATAATCGTCGAATGTGACATAAGCTCGAATAAACCATGATCGTGCTTGCCAAATCGGAGATTTCGTGCCAATTTCGCATATTTGCATGCAAATGCACTGATCTGGCGCGCGAAACAGCGATTCCGCACAGAAATACACTTCTGAAACGAAGAATGTCGAAACTGACATAGGCTCGAATAAATTGTGATCGTGCTTGCCGGGTCGGAGTTTCTATTCCAATTTCGCATACTTGCATGCAAATGCACTGATATAGCACGCGAAACAGCGATTCCGCACAGAAATACACTTCTGAAACGAAGAATGTCGAAACTGACATAGGCTCGAATAAATTGTGATCGTGCTTGCCGGGTCGGAGTTTCTATTCCAATTTGGCATACTTGCTTGCAAATGCACTGATCTACTACGCGAAACAGCGATTCCGCACAGAAATTCATTTGTGAAACGAATAATTGTCGAATCTGACATAAGCTCGAATAAACCATGATCGTGCTTGCCAAATCGGAGTTTTCGTGCCAATTTCGCATATATGCATGCAAATGTACTGATCTAGCGCGCGAAACAGCGATTCCGCACAGAAATACACTTCTGAAACGAAGAATGTCGAAACTGACATAGGCTCGAATAAATTGTGATCGTGCTTGCCGGGTCGGAGTTTCTATTCCAATTTCGCATACTTGCATGCAAATGCACTGATATAGCACGCGAAACAGCGATTCCGCACAGAAATACACTTCTGAAACGATGAATCGTCGAATCTGACATAAGCTCGAATAAATCGTGATCGTGCTTGCCGAATCGGAGTTTCCGTGCCAATTTCGCATATCTGCATACAAATGCACTGATCTAGCACGCGAAACAGCGAATCCGCACAGAAATACACTTCTGAAACAAAGAATCGTCGAATCTGACATAAGCTCGAATAAATCGTGATCGTGCTTGCCGGGTCGGAGTTTCTACTCCAATTTGGCATACTTGCTTGCAAATGCACTGATCTACTACGCGAAACAGCGATTCCGCACAGAAATTCATTTGTGAAACGAATAATTGTCGAATCTGACATAAGCTCGAATAAATCGTGATCGGGCTTGCCGAATCGGAGTTTTCGTGCCAATTTCGCATATTTGGATGCAAATGCACTGATCTAGCACGCGAAACAGCGATTCCGCAAAAAAATACACTTCTGAAACGAAGAATCGTCGAATCTCCCATAAGCTCGATTAAATCGCGATCGTGCTTGTCGGGTCGGGGTTTCTATTCCAATTTCTCATACTTGTATGCAAATGCACTGATCTAGCACGCGAAACAGCGATTCCGCACAGAAATACACTTCTGAAACGAAGAATCGTCGAATCTGACATAGGCTCGAATAAATTGTGATCGTGCTTGCCTGGTCGGAGTTTCTGTCCAATTTCGCATATTTGCATGCAAATGCACAGATCTAGCACGCGAAACAGCGATTCCGCACAGAAATACACTTCTGAAACGAAGAATCGTCGAATCTGACATAACGTCGAATAAATCGTGATCGTGCTTGCCGTGTCGGAGTTTCTATTCAAATTTGGCATACTTGCCTGCAAATGCACTGATCTAGCGCGCGAAACAGCGATTCCGCACCAGAAATACACTTCTGAAACGAAGAATCGTCGAATCTGACATAAGCTCGTTTAAATCGTGATCGTGATTGCCGGTCGGAGTTTCTATTCCAATTTGTCATACTTGCATGCAAATGCACTGATCTAGCGAGCGAAACAGCGATTCCGCACAGAAATACACTTCTGAAACGAAGAATCGTCGAATCTGACATAAGCTCGAATAAATCGTGGTCGTGCTTGCCAAATCGGAGTTTCCGTACCAATTTCGCATATTTGCATACAAATGCACTGATCTAGCACGGTAAACAGCGATTCCGTACAGAAATTCTTTTGTGAAACGAATAATCGTCGAATCTGACATAAGCTCGAATAAACCATGATCGTGCTTGACAAATCAGCGTTTTCGTGCCAATTTCGCATATTTGCATGCAATTGCACTGATCTAGCACGCGAAACAGCGATTCCGCACAGAAATACACTTCTGAAACGAAGAATCGTCGAATCTGACATTGGCTCGAATAAATCGTGATCGTGCTTGCCGTGTCGGAGTTTCTATTCCAATTTGGCATACTTGCCTGCAAATGCACTGATCTAGCGCGCGAAACAGCGATTCCGCACAGAAATACACTTCTGAAACGAAGAATCGTCGAATCTGACATAAGCTCGAATAAATCGTGATCGTGTTTGTGCGGATCGGAGTTTCTGTGCCAATTAGGCATGTTTGCATGCAAATGCACTGATCTAACACGCGAAACGGCGATTCCGCACAGAAATTCATTTGTGAAACAAATAATCGTCGAATCTGACATAAGCTCGAATAAATCGTGATCGTGCTTGCCGGGTCGGAGTTTCAATTCCAATTTCGCATACTTGCATGCAGATGCACTGATATAGCACGCGAAACAGCGATTCCGCACAGAAATACACTTCTGAAACGAAGAATCGTCGAATCTGACATAAGCTCGAATAAATCGTGATCGTGCTTGGCGGATCGGAGTTTCTGTGACAATTTGGCATTTTTGCATGCTAATGCACTGATCTAGCACGCGAAACGGCGATTCCGCACAGAAATTCATTTGTGAAACAAATAATCGTCGAATCTGACATAAGCTCGAATAAATCGTGATCGTGCTTGCCGGGTCGGAGTTTCAATTCCAATTTCGCATACTTGCATGCAGATGCACTGATCTAGCACGCGAAACAGCGATTCCGCACAGAAATACACTTCTGAAACAAAGAATCGTCGAATCTGACATAAGCTCGAATAAATCGTGATCGTGCTTGCCAAATCGGAGTTTTCGTGCCAATTTCGCATATTTGCATGCAAATGCACTGATCTAGCGCGCGAAACAGCGATTCCGCACAGAAATACACTTCTGAAACGAAGAATCGTCGAATCTGCCATAAGCTCGATTAAATCGCGATCGTGCTTGTCGGGTCGGGGTTTCTATTCCAATTTCTCATACTTGTATGCAAATGCACTGATCTAGCACGCGAAACAGCGATTCCGCACAGAAATACACTTCTGAAACGAAGAATCGTCGAATCTGACATAGGCTCGAATAAATTGTGATCGTGCTTGCCTGGTCGGAGTTTCTGTCCAATTTCGCATATTTGCATGCAAATGCACAGATCTAGCACGCGAAACAGCGATTCCGCACAGAAATACACTTCTGAAACGAAGAATCGTCGAATCTGACATTGGCTCGAATAAATCGTGATCGTGCTTGCCGTGTCGGAGTTTCTATTCCAATTTGGCATACTTGCCTGCAAATGCACTGATCTAGCGCGCGAAACAGCGATTCCGCACAGAAATACACTTCTGAAACGAAGAATCGTCGAATCTGACATAAGCTCGTTTAAATCGTGATCGTGATTGCCGGTCGGAGTTTCTATTCCAATTTGTCATACTTGCATGCAAATGCACTGATCTAGCGAGCGAAACAGCGATTCCGCACAGAAATACACTTCTGCAACGAAGAATCGTCGAATCTGACATAAGCTCGAATAAATCGTGATCGTGTTTGTGCGGATCGGAGTTTCTGTGCCAATTTGGCATGTTTGCATGCAAATGCACTGATCTAACACGCGAAACGGCGATTCCGCACAGAAATTCATTTGTGAAACGAATAATCGACGAATCTGACATAAGCTCGAATAAATCGTGGTCGTGCTTGCCGAATCGGAGTTTCCGTACCAATTTCGCATATTTGCATACAAATGCACTGATCTAGCACGCTAAACAGCGATTCCGTACAGAAATTCTTTTGTGAAACGAATAATCGTCGAATTTGACATAAGCTCGAATAAACCATGATCGTGCTTGCCAAATCAGAGTTTTCGTGCCAATTTCGCATATTTGCATGCAAATGCACTGATCTAGCACGCGAAACAGCGATTCCGCACAGAAATACACTTCTGAAACGAAGAATCGTCGAATCTGACATTGGCTCGAATAAATCGTGATCGTGCTTGCCGTGTCGGAGTTTCTATTCCAATTTGGCATACTTGCCTGCAAATGCACTGATCTAGCGCGCGAAACAGCGATTCCGCACAGAAATACACTTCTGAAACGAAGAATCGTCGAATCTGACATAAGCTCGAATAAATCGTGATCGTGATTGCCGGTCGGAGTTTCTATTCCAATTTCGCATACTTGCATGCAGATGCACTGATATAGCACGCGAAACAGCGATTCCGCACAGTAATACACTTCTGAAACGAAGAATCGTCGAAACTGACATAGGCTCGAATAAATTGTGATCGTGTTTGTGCGGATCGGAGTTTCTGTGCCAATTTGACATGATTGCATGCAAATGCACTGATCTAACACGCGAAACGGCGATTCCGCACAGAAATTCATTTGTGAAACAAATAATCGACGAATCTGACATAAGCTCGAATAAATCGTGGTCGTGCTTGCCGAATCGGAGTTTCCGTACCAATTTCGCATATTTGCGTACAAATGCACTGATCTAGCACGCTAAACAGCGATTCCGTACAGAAATTCTTTTGTGAAACGAATAATCGTCGAATCTGACATAAGCTCGAATAAACCATGATCGTGCTTGCCAAATCGGAGTTTTCGTGCCAATTTCGCATATTTGCATGCAAATGCACTGATCTAGCGCGCGAAACAGCGATTCCGCACAGACATACACTTCTGAAACGAAGAATGTCGAAACTGACATAGGCTCGAATAAATTGTGATCGTGCTTGCCGGGTCGGAGTTTCTATTCCAATTTCGCATACTTGCATGCAAATGCACTGATATAGCACGCGAAACAGCGATTCCGCACAGAAATACACTTCTGAAACGAAGAATCGTCGAATCTGACATAAGCTCGAATAAATCGTGATTGTGCTTGCCGAATCGGAGTTTCCGTGCCAATTTCGCATATCTGCATACAAATGCACTGATCTAGCACGCGAAACAGCGATTCCACACAGAAATACACTTCTGAAACAAAGAATCGTCGAATCTGACATAAGCTCGAATAAATCGTGATCGTGCTTGGCGGATCGGAGTTTCTGTGACAATTTGGCATTTTTGCATGCTAATGCACTGATCTAGCACGCGAAACGGCGATTCCGCACAGAAATTCATTTGTGAAACAAATAATCGTCGAATCTGACATAAGCTCGAATAAATCGTGATCGTGCTTGCCGGGTCGGAGTTTCAATTCCAATTTCGCATACTTGCATGCAAATGCACTGATATAGCACGCGAAACAGCGATTCCGCACAGTAATACACTTCTGAAACGAAGAATCGTCGAAACTGACATAGGCTCGAATAAATCGTGGTCGTGCTTGCCGAATCGGAGTTTCCGTACCAATTTCGCATATTTGCATACAAATGCACTGATCTAGCACGCTAAACAGCGATTCCGTACAGAAATTCTTTTGTGAAACGAATAATCGTCGAATCTGACATAAGCTCGAATAAACCATGATCGTGCTTGCCAAATCTGAGTTTTCGTGCCAATTTCGCATATTTGCATGCAAATGCACTGATCTAGCGCGCGAAACAGCGATTCCGCACAGAAATACACTTCTGAAACGAAGAATGTCGAAACTGACATAGGCTCGAATAAATTGTGACCGTGCTTGCCGGGTCGGAGTTTCTATTCCAATTTCGCATACTTGCATGCAAATGCACTGATATAGCACGCGAAACAGCGATTCCGCACAGAAATACACTTCTGAAACGAAGAATCGTCGAATCTGACATAAGCTCGAATAAATCGTGATTGTGCTTGCCGAATCGGAGTTTCCGTGCCAATTTCGCATATCTGCATACAAATGCACTGATCTAGCACGCGAAACAGCGATTCCGCACAGAAATACACTTCTGAAACAAAGAATCGTCGAGTCTGACATAAGCTCGAATAAATCGTGATCGTGCTTGCCGGGTCGGAGTTTCTATTCCAATTTGGCATACTTGCTTGCAAATGCACTGATCTACTACGCGAAACAGCGATTCCGCACAGAAATTCATTTGTGAAACGAATAATTGTCGAATCTGACATAAGCTCGAATAAATCGTGATCGGGCTTGCCGAATCGGAGTTTTCGTGCCAATTTCGCATATTTGGATGCAAATGCACTGATCTAGCACGCGAAACAGCGATTCCGCAAAAAAATACACTTCTGAAACGAAGAATCGTCGAATCTGCCATAAGCTCGATTAAATCGCGATCGTGCTTGTCGGGTCGGGGTTTCTATTCCAATTTCTCATACTTGTATGCAAATGCACTGATCTAGCACGCGAAACAGCGATTCCGCACAGAAATACACTTCTGAAACGAAGAATCGTCGAATCTGACATAGGCTCGAATAAATTGTGATCGTGCTTGCCTGGTCGGAGTTTCTGTCCAATTTCGCATATTTGCATGCAAATGCACAGATCTAGCACGCGAAACAGCGATTCCGCACAGAAATACAC
>NW_027470032.1:0-47814 GCF_051020765.1 Lasioglossum baleicum | reverse complement strand
TAATTAACAGTCGAATTATAATTATATTTAAGATTATAATTTTATTTGAATTGTAATTAATAGTCGAATTATAATTTTATTAAAAATTATAATTTTATTTAAATTGTAATTAATAGCCGAATTATAATTTTATATAGATTGTAATTATAGTCGAATTATAATGTTATTTATAATTATAACTTTATTGAAATTGTAATTAATAGTCGAATTATAATTTTATTTAAAGTTATAATTTTATTTCAATTGTAGTTAATAGACGAATTATAATTTTATTTAAATTGTAATTAATAGTCGAATAATAATTCTATTTAAATTGTAATTAATAGTCGAATTATAATTTTACTTATAATTGTAATTTTATTTAAATTTTAGTTAATAGTCTAATTACAATTTTACTTAAAGTTATAATTTTATTTAAATTGTAATTAATAGTCGAATTATAATTTTATTTGAAATTATAATTTTATTTAAAATTATATTTTTATTAGAATTGTAATTAATAGTCGAATTATAATTTTATTTAAATTGTAATTAATAGTCGAATTATAACTTTGTTTATATTATAATTAATAGTCGAATTATAATTTCATTCAAAATTGTAATTTGATTTAAATTGTAATTAATAGTCGAATTATAATTACATCTAAATTGTAATTAATAGTCGAATTATAATTTTATTTAAAATTATAATTTTATCTAAATTGTAAATAATAGTCGAATTATAATCTTATTTAAATGGTAATTAATAGTCGAATTATAACTTTATTTAAATTATAATTAATAGTCGAATTATAATTTTATTTAAATTGCAATTAATAGCCGAATTATAATTTTATTTAAATTGTAATTAATAGTCGAATTATAATTTTATATTAATTGTAATTAGTAGTCGAATTATAATTTTACTTAAAGTTATAATTTTATTTAAATTGCAATTTTAGTTAAATTGTAATTAACAGTCGAATTATAATTTTATTTGAAATTATAATTAATAGATGAATTATAATTTCATTTAAATTGTATTTAATTAAATAAAAGTTTTATAATTTTATTACATAATTACATAAAGTATAATTATAATAATTTTATTTTAAAATATTTTATATAAAATTTATTTATTATATAAAGATTTTAATACTATAAATATTTTTAAGGATATAAAACCACTAATAATTTTATTATAAGTTATTTAATATTTTGTATTATAAATATTTCTAATGATACAATACCTATAATAATTTATTATAGGTTAATTATTATTCAGTATTGTCAAGATTTTTAGGAATTTAAAACCTATAATGATTTATTATAGGTTAATTATTATTTAGTATTGTAAGTATTTTTAAGGATACAAGACTTACAATGATTTATTATAGGTTAGTTATTATTTTATTAAAAATTTTAGTATTACAAATATTTTTAAGGATACCAAACCTATAATAATTTATTATAGGTTAGTTATTATTTTATTAAAAATTTTAGTATTGTAAATATTTTAAAGGATACAAAACCTATAATAATTTATTATAGGTCAGTTATTATTTTATTAAAAATTTTATTATGATAAATATTTTTAAGGATACAAAACCTATACTAATTTATTATAGATTAATTATTATTTAGCATTGTAAATATTTTTAAGCATATAAAATTTATTCATCATTTATTATTGGTTAGTTATTATTTTATGTAAAGATTTTAATATTATAAATATTAATTTATAATAATTAATTATAAAATTATTATTTTAGTTTATAAATAAAATATTTTTTTGTACATAAGGAAGAACAAAATTAGATTTAAAATTTTATTAGGATTTTAGTTACATTTTATAACATAAAATTTGAAATTTTAAGTGAAAATTTAAATTTTTTAAATCTAAAATTTTATTAAAAATTTTATTATAGTTTTAATAATTAATTAAATTAATAAATTATATATTTAATTTATATTAAATATTAATATAATATAAAAAAATTTAATATTAATAATAAAATTTATTTTAATATTTAATTTCTATATCAATTAATGGAAATTAGATTTGGGAATTAATTTTAATAAAGATAACTTTAGTGCCAGCACTAGCGGTTGAACTATTTTTATATGTTAATTATATTAATTATAATTGTTTGTTTTAAATTTATTAATTAATATAATAAATAATTTTTAGGCGAAATTTTAAAATTGTATTTAAATTTAATTTTTAATTAAATAGATTTTAAATTTTTATTACAACACCAGGATATAGATACCCTGTTATAAAAAATAATTTACTTAATTAATAATTAAATGTAAATCATTAAAATTAAATAATATATCTGTCTTTCATTTATTTAGGGAAACTTGTTTATTAATTTGATAATTCACAATAAGATATACTTAAATATTTCCTTTATGTATTGTTGTTTTTAGATTTATTATATATAATAAATTATAAATTGTTAAAATTTGATATAATATAAATTCAAATCAAAATATTGGAAATTTAATATGAAATGAGTTATAATAGTATTTAATTTTGAATAATTAATTTTAATATTAATTTGAATGAGGATTTAGTAGTAAATGTAAATAATTATTTATATTGAATATAATAAAAATGATGTACAAATTGCCCGTCAATTTCATTATAAATGGAATAAGTCGTATCATACTAAAAGTACTGGAAAATGTTTTTAGTTTTTAAAATATAAAATTTAAATTTATTAATTTTTTTAATTATATATTTATAATATAGATATTTTATTCTTAAAATTAATAAATTTATAAGATAATTTGTAATTTGTAAATAAATTTATAATAATTATAATTATATCAATATTTTAATGTCGAAGTATTTATTTAGAATTAATTAAATTTAGTTATAATAAAGTAAAGAAGTTGAAATTTATTTATATAAAATAAAATAAAATTTATTTTGTACCTTTTGTATCAGGGTTGATTAATTTCATTTAATTATGTTAATTATCTCGAATATAAATGAGCTAAATATAAATAAACTTTTTTGTAGAATGAAAATTATAAATTTATATTTAGAAACTAAATGTTATTCGAATTTATTGATATCCAATTTTTAACAAATTAAATTTAATTTAGATGTATCTTTTTTTAATTACATAATTATAACATAATTAAAAATTATATATTAAAAATTTATGGGATAAACTATAAATTTATATTACAATTTAAATTTACTATTTTTTATTTTTATTAACTTAAAAATAATTATTAGTAAAAAATATGTAATAACTTAAAATTAAAATTATAAAAATTTAATATTTTAATGTAATAATTTTTTAAAATAAATTTTAAATTAATAAAACTTTGTTATAATGATTAAATTATTAATTATTTATATAAATTTAATAATTAATTAATATTTATAATTAAGGAATTAGTCAAATTTATTATATTAATATATATTCACCTGTATATCAAAAACATGTTTCTTAGAATTTAATTTAAAGTCAAATCTGCTCAATGAATTTTTAAATAGCTGCAGTATATTGACAGTACAAAGGTAGCATAATCAATTGTCTTTTAACTGTAGAATTGAGTGGGAGAATTAATGAAATATATACTGTCTCAATTATAATTTATTAATTTAAATTGTTAGTTAAAATGCTAAAATTAAATTATGAGACTATAAGACCCTTTAGAATTCTGTGTTTATTTTGAATAACAATTAATATATAATATTTAATTAATATTATTAAGTTAATATTTAATTGGGAGGATTTTTAAATTTAATAAACTTTATATTTATTATTAACTTTGATTTAGGAAAATATTTAAATGATATAATAATATTAATTTAAAAAATAAATTACCTTAGAGATAACAGCGTAATATCTTTTTAATGAACAAATTAATAAAGATGATTGCGACCTCAATGTTGAATTAAGATAAATTTTAAATATAGAAATTTAAAAATTAATTCTGTTCGACTTATAAAATCTTACATGATTTATGTTCAGATCGACGTAAGTCAGATCGGTTTCTATTTATAATAATTTAATTAATTAATTGTACGAAAGGACTTTAATTAAAAAATAATTTTAATTTATATAATAAATCAATCAAAAATTAAAAAATAAATTATTTTAACAAATTAAAGTGTGTTAAATTTAGAAGTTAAATAAATTATATTAAAATATATAATAACTAATAATTTTATTTTATGAAAATAATTATTTATTTTGAATATTAAATTTTTTAATTATAATAATTTTTTTATTGACTGGGGTTGCTTTTTTAACTTTATCTGAACGTAAATTATTATCTTATATTCAATATCGAAAAGGACCAAATAAAATTGGATTTTTCGGTTTATTGCAACCTATTAGAGATGCTTTAAAACTATTAACTAAAGAATGATTTATTTTTAATAATAATTTAGTGTTTTTATTGTTAGTCCTATAATTATACTTATTTTATCTTTTGTTTTATGATTAATTTATCCTTGAATTAATTTATATATATTTATTGAATTTAATTATTCAATAATTTGTATTTTTTTATTATAAAATTAATAATTTTTCCAGTTTTTTTAATTGGTTGAATTACAAATAATAATTATGCAATATTATTTTCTATTCCATCAGTTGCTCAAATAATTTCATTTGAAATTAGAGTATTTCTTATAATTTTAATTCTTTTTATTTTAATAGAAAGATTTTCTTTAATGAATTTAAAATTAAATCAAATAAATATTATATTTTTCATTTTATTGAATCCTTTATATTATATATTATATATTAGTTTATTAGTTGATTTAAATCGAACACCTTTTGATTTAATTGACGGAGAATCAGAATTAGTTTCAGGTTTTAATATTGAATATCATCGAAGAATATTTACAATAATTTTTTTACCACAATATTTAAATATTATGTTTATAAGATCATTATTAGTAATTATATTTTTTAATTATAATTATATATCATTAATATTTTTTATTGTTTATATAATAAATTTAATTTTATTAATCTGAATTCAAGCATTATTAGCACGAATTCGATTTGACCAATTAATAAGTTTTCGTTGAAATAATATATTAATTACTATTTTGCATTATTTAATATTAGTATATAGAATAAAAGAAACTATATATTTTTTTTAAGTTAATAAAAAATTTAATTTTTATAATATATTTTCAAAATATATACTTATTTAGGTTCATTAACTTTTTAGTAAATTAAATAATCTCAAAATTTATTTAATTTAAATGAAATAATATAGTACAAAAAATATCATAACGTAAAAAAAATATTTAATTGAACATACGGACAATCAATTATTTGTCCTCCATATCATCTTAATATTAAAAAGTTATTAATAAAATATCAATAATAAAATTGTATAATTGGATAATTTTTAAAATTTTTTAAATAATTAATATTTATTAAAGATAAAGTAAATAAAATTAAGATTGGAAATATTAATCGAATTACTCCTCCTAATTTGTTAGGAATTGATCGTAAAATTGAATAAGCAAATAAAAAATATCATTCTGGTTTAATATGAATTGGTGTAATTATTGAATTAGGTATTTTAAAATTATCAAGGTCTCCAAAATAATAAGGATATAGAAAATTAATGAATATAAATAAATTTAAAATAATAATAAATCCTAATAAATCTTTAATTATAAAATAAGGATAAGAAGGAATTTTATAGATATTTCTATTTGTTCCTATAAGCTTTGTTGATCCCGTAATATGTAAAACAATTAAATATAATATTACTATTATTATAATAATTAATGGTAAAATAAAATGTATTGAAAAAAATCGATTTAATGTTGAATTATTAATTGATAATCCTCCTCAAATTCATTCTACTAATAATTGACCAATATAAGGAATTGCTGATATTAAATTTTACAGCTCCTCAAAAAGATATTTGTCTTCATGGTAAAACATAACCTATAAATGCTGTTATTATTGATAATAAAGAAATTATAATTCCAATATTTCAAACTATATTTAATTTAAATGATTAATAAAATAAATTTTGTGCAATATGTATATATATTATTATAAAATAAAAAGGTGCTCCATTTGTATGAATTAATCGAATTAATCATCCAGAACTTACATCTTTTATAATATGAGAAATTCTTATAAATGCTAAATCAGTATTTGGACAATAATTTATTCATAAAATAAAACATGAAATAATTTTAATTAATAGACATAAACGAAGAATTGATCAAAAATTTCATATAATATTAATATTTACAGGCGTTGCTAAATAAATAAAATTGAAAATAAATTTTAATGTTTTATTATTCTTTAATTTTTCATATTTATTCATATTAGATTTTTCTTTTCGTAAACATTTTTTTATAATAGATGTTATTTTAACTGAAAAATATAAAATAATAAATAATATTATAATTATAAAAAATAATATATTAATATTTAAATTAACTTTTTTTATTTCAATACTTATTAATAAATTATTATTTAAATTTAAATTTGAATTATTAAATAAATAATTTTTAAAGAAAAAATAATTTAAGTATATATATATAAATTATTAATCAATTAATAAATAATCATATAATATTAATTTTGTTAAATTTAAATTTTGGTAAATTTAATAAAGTAATAAAATAAGAAAAAATAATTATAATACCTGAAATATAAACAATTATGGATGTAATTAATTTATAAATATAAAATATATTATTATTAAAAAAATAGTAAATATTTTATAGGAGAATAAAAATTATTAATTGCTAAAACTAAATTTGTAATTAAAAATGATATAATTAATGATGACAAATTTATTATAATTATTATAATTATTATTATAAATTATATTAATTATTATAATTTTCAAAAAATAGTTTATTATAAACAATAGTTTTGGACACTATAATAATTTTATTATAAAATTTTTTTGAATTTTATTAATATAAAAGTATAATTTTGCTTTAAATAAATTAATTATTAATTTTAATTAACAAAACTAATGTTTTTATTAAACTATAAAGCTTAAATATTAATTATAAATTATATTACAATTTAATTACTGAAATTATAAATATTATTTTATTATTTAAATTTATTATATTATCTTATTTAAGTAATTATTTATTAATATTTTTAATTTCAATTCAATATATTTCTTTTTCTTATTTAATATATTTAATTAATAATTATAATAGACGAATTTATTTAATATATTTAATTTATTCCGTAGGAGAAGCAAGTTTAGGATTATCATTAAATGTAAGTTTAAATTATATATATGGACATCAAAAAATTAAATTAATTATATAAATTAATTAAAATTTTTAAATGAATGAACTATTAATTTTAATATTTATCTTTTTTTTATATTTAAAATTAATTTAATTTTAAATTCTAATTTATTATTTTTAATTATTTTTTTTCTAATAATAAAATTAAATTGATTACATTTAAAAATTATTATTATGAATTTATGATTAAGATTTTATTCTTTTAATTTGATAATTTTAACTTTATGAATTTTTTCTCTAATTATTATAAATTTAAGTAATGAAAATAAATTATGTTTATTTCTTAATTATATAATAATAATATTCATATTTTTATTTTCTGTTTCCTTAAATAATTTATTTTTTTGTTTAATATCTGAAGCTAGATTACTAACAATTTTTTATTAATAATAAATTGAGGTTATTCTATAAATCGAATTTTGTTAAGATTTTATTTAATATTTTAAACTTTATTTTTTTCTTTACCATTATTATTTATTATTTTATATTTATATATAAAAAATATTAATTTAAATTTTAAATTGATAGAATTAACTAATAATTATGTTTCAATATTTATATTTATTTATATATTATTATCATTTTTAGTTAAAATTCCTATATATATAATACATTCTTGATTATATAGGCTCATGTTGAAGCACCTTTTATGGTCCAATAATCTTTGCATCAATTATATTAAAATTAGGATGTAATGGATTATTACGAATAATATTCATTTTTAAATATTATTTTTCTAACAAATAATTATTTTTAATTAGAAGAATTTTAGGTATATTAATTTTAATAATTATATGTTTACGTCAATTAGATATAAAATTGATTGTTGCTATATCTTCTATTATTCATATAGGATTAATATTAATAGGAATAATAACATTTACTAAATTAGGTATTTATGGTAGATATTTAATTATAATTTCTCATGGATTAAGATTATCTGGATTATTTTATTTAATTGATATAATTTATAAGCAAACAAATCGACGTTTATTATTAATCAATAAAGGATTAATTAATTTAATGCCTTCTATATCTATAATATGATTTATATCATGTTCTTCAAATAGATCAGCTCCTTTTTCAATTAATTTAATTAGAGAAATTTTTTTATTAATAAGTTTAATATATCAATATAAAATTTTATTGTTATTATTATTTTTATATTGTTAATTAAGATTTATTTATTCAATTTATTTATTTTCATTTATTAATCATGGTAAATATTATTTTAAGTTTAATTTATTTAATGGTAAATTAATTAATTACTTTACTTTAATAATACATTGAAATCCTTTTAATATTTTTGTATATAATTTAATTTTAATGTAGTTTGAAATAATTAAAGATATTAATTTTTAAAATTAATTTTATTAATAAATATTAATTTTAAATTATAATCAAATTATATATTTATAGAATTTATTTATTTTTTTTAAGTTTATTTTTTTTAATTTTAAATTTTTATTATTTATTATTTAATAATATTATTATTATAGAATGAAATATTCGTAGATTAAATTCCATAAAATTTAATTTTATAATTTATTTAGGTTCAAGAAGAATAATATTTTTATTTTTAGTAACATTAATTAGACCAATAATTTCATTATATAGAATCAATTATACAAATTTAGAAAATTTTTTAATTAAACGATTTTTTTATTTAATAACATTATTTTTAACTTCTATATATTTTTTAATTATTAGTTTTAATATATTAACTATTATAACTGGCTGAGATGGATTAGGTCTAATTTCTTATTGTTTAATTATTTATTACCAAAAAAATAAATCATTTAATTCAGGAATATTAACAATTATTTTAAATCGTTTAGGTGATTGTCCTTTATTAATATTAATTTCTATAATAATAATATTTGGTAGATGAAATTTATTATTATATAAAATTAATAATTTAATAACAATTTTATTTATTATAATGATTTTTACTAAAAGAGCACAAATTCCATTTTGTACATGCTGCCAATAGCTATAATTTCTCCAACACCAGTTTCATCTTTAGTTCATTCTACTACATTAGTAACTGCAGGTGTATATTTACTATTTCGATATTTAGAATTATTAGAAATAAATTATAAAAATTTTATTTTATTAATTTCTAGATTAATAATATTATATTCAGGTATTTCTGCAATTTTTGAATTAGATATTTAAAAAATTGTTGCATATTCAACTTTAAGTCAATTAAGTTTTACAATAAGAATTTTGTCTTTAAATTTAAAGGATTTTGCTTTTTTACATTTATTTATTTATGCATTATTTAAAGCTTTAATATTTATATGTGTTGGAAGTTATATTCATTATTTGAATAATATTCAAAATTTAAAATTTTATAATGGAATATTTTATATTTATCAAATAAAAAGATTAATTTTTATATTTTCTTTATTTCGTTTAATAGGTTTTCCTTTTTTAGTAGGATTTTCTTCTAAAGATTTAATAATTGAAAGTTATTTTAGTTCAAAAATAAATTTATTTAAAAATTTAAATTTAATTATTAGAACAATATTAACTGTTGTATATTCTTTTCGAATTATAACAATTTTATTAAATAAAAATTTAAATTTAAATTTAATTTAATTTAAAGAAGATAGTTTAATAAATTCTTGTATATTAATTATAATAATTTTTAGAATTTTTTAAACTAAAATTATATTTAATTTAATATTTATAATACAAATTATAATTTAAAATTTTTTTATAAAAATATTAATTTTTAAAATATTTATATTAAGATTTTTTTTAAATATAATTTTAAACAAATTAATATTTCAAAAATATATTATAATATTTTATTATAATTTAATAAATTTAAATTTAATTTATATTAAATCTTATTTAAAATCATTACAATATGTTTATTTATATGAAATTATATTTGAAAAATTTATTATGGAATTAATTACAAGTAAATTTATATTATTATTAAATGAAATTAATATTTATTTTTATTTTAAAGTTTATAATATTATTATTATATATATAAAGAGAGAGAGAGAAGATTGTATTGATCAAATTTTTAAGTCGAAATTAAATGTAAATTTTTACTCTTATATAAATTATAATTTAATTTTTTTTATAATTTAATTAATAAATATCTTTATATTGAAAATATAAAATTTTTTAAATAAACTATATAAGAAATTGGAATTTTTATTCGTTAAATTTATTAACAATAAATTACCTCTAATTTTGGTTTCAATTAAATTATTAATTATATAAATAGGGATAATAACATTATTAATATTAAATTATAAAGTTTGAAGCTTTATTTATTTTATTTCTTTATATTTAAATAGCTTATAATAATGAGCATAATATTGAAAATATTATGGAAAATTTTTAATTTTTTAAATATATTTTAAAAAATTTATAATTTAAAATAATTATTATACCTTTGATTTCACAAATCAATATATTTTTTAAACTATTTAAATTTTTATTATTAATATAATCAATTTAAATATTCATTTAATCATTCAATTAATAAAATAATAAATAAAAGAAATAGAAAAAATAGAATTAGTAATTCTATATAATAATTTACATCATTTAATTTAAAAATAATTGGAATTATTAAAATAATTTCAGCATCAAAAATTAAAAATATTAAATATATTAAATAAATAGGAAAAGAAAATGGTGAAATACCTTTAGAAATTATGTTAAATCCACATTCAAAAGATAATTTTTTATCTAATTTATATTTAAATATTATAGATAATAAAAAATTAATTAAAAGTAAAATTAATGAAATGAATATTAATAAAAATATAAATAAATAAAATTTATTATAATAAATGTTTTATATAAATATAAATTTTATAATAATTATTTAATTGGAAATTAAATGTATCATTATACTATGTATAATAAAATTAAAGTGAAATTCATAAATATAAATTAAAATATAAAAATAATCAAATTATAGCTACAAAATGTCAATATCAAATTGAAAATTCCAAAATAATATAATGAGATTTTGAAAAATGATTAAATTTTAATCCTAAAAATGTATAAAATAATATAATTGAACCAATTAATACATGAAATCCTGTTATTAAAAAATACAGTGAACCAAAAACTCTATCATTAATTGTAAAATATGAATGAATATATTCAAATAATTGAATTATTATAAATAATAAACCTAAAATTATAGTATATACTATATATATAATTGATTTTTTTTGTTATATTTTCATATATAAATGTAAATCATTGAAATAGTAAATCCTGAATAAATTAAAGTAATTGAATTTAATAATGCAATTTCTAAAGAATTAAATATAATAATACCTTTAGGAGGCCATATATTTATAATTTTAATTGAAGAAGAAATATATATATGAAAATAACTACAAAAAAAAGAATTAAAGAAAATGATTCTGATAAAATAAATAAAATTAACTAAATTTTAAAAAATTTATAACATAATTTGTATGACATCATTGATAAGTTCCTTCACGAATAGTACCTCGTATTCATAAAATAAAAATTAAAATCCTATTAAAAATTATTATTAATAATTGATAATTAAATTTAATATATATTAAATTAATTAATTCAATTATTAAATATATTAAATTTAATGACTTTAATATAGAACAAGGTCTTAATGTAACTAAATGATAAGAAAAATTATTTTTTATCATAATTTTTAATATTCTGAATAATATAAAATTATTAATATTGAAAAAACATAAGCTTGAATAAATGATATAAAAATTTTTAAAGTTATTAATATATTTTGAATTCAAAAAGAAATAAAAATTAAATATATAAAATTTAAAAAAAAATTTCCTAATAATGTTAAAATTAAATGACCAGAAATTAAATTAGCACATAATCGAATTGATAAAGTTAAAGGACGAATAACATTTCTAATTAATTCAATAATTACTGTAAAATTTATTAAATATAAAGGTGAATTTAATGGTACTAAATGAATAGAAAATAATTTTTAAGATTTAATTATTACATATAAAATAGAAGCTATTCATAATGTTAGTGATAACATTAAATTAAATAATAAATGACTTGTTGGAGTATAAGGAATTAATCCTAAAAAATTAGTAATAAAAATATATATTAATAAATTTATAAAAATAATAATATTTGAATTATATTTATAAATTATTATAAATTCATTACATAATAATTTAATAAATTTAACAAATAAAATATTAATTCAATCTAAAATAATATAATAATTATTAAATAAAATTATATAAAATATAATAGGAAAATAAATAAATATTCAATTAGAAATAAAATTGCTATAACAATTTATACTATTTATTGGATCAAATATTTCATATAAATTTATAGAATTAATATTCATTTATTAAAATTAATTTTTTTTATTTTAATTTAAATTAATTAATATATAATTTAAATTAATAATTAAATATAATAAATTAAAAAATAAAAATATATAGTTCACATAAAAAAATTGGTGTTATTTGTGGAATTCATTAAAAGTAGTTTTTACTGTAACTGATTTAAAAGGTCCATTCTTTCAAATTTAAGATATTTAATGATTTAATTTTTAAAAAAATAATGAAAATATTAATTTTAAATTGACAATTTAGTGTTATATAAAACTTTAACTAATTTTTTTTAATTAAATTTTATTTTTAATTAAATTTTATTTTTAATTCATTTTATAAAATTAGTTAAAGATGTTCTCTCAACGGTAATGGGTATAAATCTATGATTTATTCCACAAATATCAGAACGTTGTCCAAAATATTAGGTCAGGGAAAAAGAAATCCATTATTTCTGTGTGAACTTCGAGACTTTATTTAGCATGTCTCGGATTGTCCGATTTGGGTCAAGTATACACCGTTTTGTTCTATAATTTGTTGCCATTTTAAAGGTAGGTTCGTAATGCCTCTCTCATAGAAGTCTTGGTACTTATTGACGAGAAACTCTAGTAACCGATTTTCGCAATCTTCTCTTGATGCCGATTTCTTATCGCTCGGGAAGTATTGCAATGCGAGAAAGAGATGGTAATCGCTTGGTGCCAGGTCCGGGTTATATGGTGGATGCATTGAAACTTCCCAACCAAGCTCATGGAGTTTATGGCGAGTCACAACAGACGTGTGTGACCTGGCGTTGTCCTTATGGAACACAACAACTCTTCTGTTGGCTAATTCTGGCCGTTTCTGGTCAATCGCTAGCTTCAAACGATCCAGTTGTTGACAGTAGAGATCCGAATTTAGGGTTTGGCCATATGGAAGCAACTCGTAATAAATGATTCCTTTCCAGTCCCACCAAATGCACAGCAGAACCTTCCTGGCAGTTAGTCCTGGTTTGACTACCGTTTGAGCTGCATCACCGCGCTTTGACCACGATCGTTTTCGCACAATATTGTCGTATGTGACCCATTTCTCATCCCCAGTCATCATCCGTTTAAGAAATGGGTCGATTTCATTCCGTTTGACCAAGGCTTCGCAGATGGAAATTCGATCCATCGTGTTTTTTCGCGTTAATTGGTGTGGCACCCAAACATCGAGCTTCTTTTCGAATCCAGCTTTGTGCAAATGGTTTAAAACTGTTTTATGGTCAATCTTTAGCTCCTGGGTGATGCTACGACCACTAACATGTCGGTCAACTTCGATTATTTCTGTGATTTTATCGACATTTTCGACGACGGGCTTGCCTGTTCGAGGTGCATTTTTAACATCGAAAATACCTGAACGGAATCGACGAAACCAAAATTGTACGTAATTAGCTGTTACAGTATCGGGACCATAAACACCATTCGCAATTTCAGCCGCCTGGCTTGCATTTTCTCCTTTATCAAAGAAAAACTGTATAATGTACCGAATTTTCTCTTTGTTGGCTGCCATTTTTAACACCCTGTAACTCACAACTGAATGGACCAAACAAAAAACAGCAAAAGAATTTTGTTGACGTGAAATATCACCTTGACAACGAGCATAAATTCGTAATTATTTGATCGATACTTTACGAGATATCGATCACTGCAGCCATCTACCAAAAGAATAATGGATTTCTTTTTCTCCAACCTAATATAATCGTGAACGTAAACAGAATAAATTAAATTCATTAATTCGTCCTGGAATTGCATCAATTTTAACACCTAAAGATGGTACAGTTCCGGAATGAATTACATCAGTTGATGTAACTAATAAACGTGCATTTCCTACGGCTGAAATCGAGCAGCTTATGTGGGAGGAGGCTGACAGTGTCGTGAGTGTGGCGACCAAGTCGTCCAAATTGAAGGGCAGCAGCGTCCGCATTCTGCGGGCGGCCGCAGAAGAACGCCTCGCCGAGGCAAACACCCGAGCTGCCTGGGGGTTCGGACTGTTCCCCGGCGCGGCGTGGCGACCCGCATTACCAACGGCCGCGGAGACGCCGTTCGAGTTTCGCGGTAGCAATGATATCGCCAACCCGTTGGAAGAGGGACCTGCGACGACCGGGGCCCCAAAGACGATGAAGAAGATGATGACGACGGAGCGCGCGTCGTACGAAGAGGCGAACGCGCGGAGGTTGATGCCGGCGCTCCCGGGCAGAAGACTGCAGGAGCCAGGAGAAACGGCGGCAGCCAGGCTGGCGCGAGCGACGGCTGTGACAGCTGCGCCGGCCGCCAGGGGCTATGATTCGGCGGCGGCGGCTAGGGAGAGAGTGGAGATGCAGCCACCCCCACCACTACTCACCATCGGCGCAGCGACTCCACTCCCAGCGCCAGCCGAATTGACGATGGTGGTAGGGAGGAGAGAGCGACGAGGCCACGCGGCGGCAGCCTCCAACCCTGCGCCGCGCGGCTCGGCCGACAAGCTGCCGCGCCGACACGGTGCGCGTGCACCGAAGAAGTAAGGTGCGTTCGCACTGCTCCGGGAAGAAGAGAAACGAAGACGACGCTACGTGTCCTTCCGGCCAGATCGGCGGCGGGCTCCAGGCCGGAGCCGGCCAAGCCGAAGCTGGCCAGGGCGCTATCGAGGGCTGCCGTAGCCATTACCCTGCAGAAACCCTCAGAGAGTGGGTATGCCGAGGTCATGGCTGCGGCGAAGACCAGGGTCCGGCTGGAGGTCATCGGCATAGACTCGCTACAGATAAAGCGGGCAATGAACGGGGGCCTCCTTCTGGAGATTTCCGGCCCTGAGAGGGAGACGAAGGCCGCATGCCTCGCTGCGGCCCTCAGGCCTGCACTGGTGGACGGGGGCTGCCAGGCCGGCGAAGTGGCCTGTGGTCACATTCGGCAGTCCCGTCGCGGCCTGGGTACCGCGTGGGTGAAGTGTCCGCTCGCCTCCGCTAGGAAAATCGCCGAGGCCGGCAAAATTAAGGTAGTATGGGCGTCCGCCCGAGTTGAAGTGCTGGAGCAGAGGAGGCTTCAGTGCTCCAAATGTCTGGGGTTCGGGCACGTGAGGGCCAAATGCCCACCTGCTGGGACCTTGGCAGACCGTTCAGCCACAGGTTGGGGGAAAGGCGTGTGCTCCTCCATCGACGAGAAGAGGAGTCGCGGCCAAGAAAAGGATGATGAGACCCCCCCCCCCTCCCGCTGAAGAAGGGGCGAAAAGAACAACAACAACAACCGGAAACGAAGGAGAAAACGGAGACGGGAACCATTACCGCACCCATCGCCATGGAGGTGGCCCCGGAGGAGGGGAGTGTGCAAACCTGTTAGTGCTCAGTTTCCTCCAGGGAAACGTGAACCACTCGCGAGCGTCCCAAGACCTGATGGCATAGGCGCTCGCGGCACGGTACGTGGTCCTGGTGGTGGTGGGGGAGCCCTACCGCGTGCCGGACAATCCCAACTGGTACGGCGACCTGCCTGGCCTGGTCGCAGTGGTGTGGAGGGGTACGCCGAGAAACCCCTCCGCGGAACTGCTACACCGTGGAAATGGCCACGTGTGGATTCGGTGGGGCGACGCTGCAGTGGTGGGATGCTTCATCTCGCCCAACTGCACACTCGCGCAATTCGAGGACTACCTGGGCGAGATGAGAAGAGCGGTGGTCCAACACTCGTCTGGGTGTCTGATCGTTCTCGGCGATTTCAACGCCCACGCGGAAGTGGGATCCTCCAATGCCGGAGGACGAACGCGAGGGGCGAGACGTTGCTCGACTGGGCTGCCGGACTGGAATTGAGGATCCTGAACAGGGGACGAGCCAGCACGTGCGTGAGGCCGATGGGTAAGTCGGTGGTGGACATCACCTTCGCTACGCCGGCCGCGCTGAAGAGGCTCCCCGCATGGAGGGTGGACGCGTCGCTGGAGCTCCTGAGCGACCATATCCCTATCCTCATGCGGTACTGCGTCCCGGGCTCGGTCCGGTGTCCCCCCGGCGACGTCGAAGAAGGACGTCGAAGAAGACACAAGAGGAACGGCAAGAGGATCCGCCAGGAAAAGAAGAGGAAGAAGAGGGGCGATCGACATTGCCCGTCGGTGGCAGCTGAAGCGCATGGACGAGGATGCGCGGCCCACGTGGCGGACTGGCACACTAGCCCGGCGCGAGACATGGAGGCACAGGTTTCGGAACTGCAAAGGGCCGTGACCGAGGCGTGCGCCGTTTCCATGCCAAGAGCATCGATGAAGCCGCAGAGGTCTGTGTATTGGTGGGACGAAAGACTGACGGTACTCAGCGAGAGCGCGAACCGAGAGAGCAAAGCGCCGACAAGTCCCTCCGCAGGGCGATCAAAAGGGCACGGGCCGCCAAGTGGAACGAGTTTTTTGGAGACGCTGGATCGGGACCCTTGGTGTAGTCCGTACCGCGTCGTGCTAGGTAGGAATAGGGGATGGGCTCGGCCGCTCGCCGAGAGCATGGAGCTCGCCTTCGCCGAAAGGGTCTTCGACGTCCTCTTCCCCGGGTCTCCCGGGGTGGAGTGTCAGTCGGAGAAGGCCCCGAGGCCGGCGAAGCGGTGAGAAGTCGGATGGACCGACGATCTAGGGGTAACAACCGAGGAACTGGGCTGCGCGATTGGAAGAATGGGCGCGAGGTCCAAGGCGCCGGGACCCGACGGGGTCCCTGGACGCGTCTGGGTACTCGCGGCGAATGTCCTCGGAGGTCGCATCAAGGCCCTCTTTATCGAGTGCCTGAAGAGTGGAAGATTTCAGAAGAGATGGAAGAGGGCCAATGTGGTATAGCTGCCGAAGCCTGGCAAGACCCAGCAATCTCCGTCGGCGTACAAGGCGATCTGCTTGCTGGTCGAGGGCGGAAAACTGTTAGAGAGGGTGTTAGCTCATAGACTGACTACCCACCTCTCAACGGTAGGTCCCGATCTGGACGATCGTCAGTTCGATTTTAGGCAGGGACGGTCGACCATTGAAGCGCTCTTGCGCGTCCAGTCCCTCTCCGTACGGGTCGTTCGACGGGGTGGGGTGATGCTTGCGGTCGGACTCGACATCGCCAATGCATTCAACGCCTTGCCCTGGACCGCTATCAGGTCTGCACTGGTTCGGTACCGAGTGCCCGATTACCTGGCAGCGGTGATTCGTGACTACCTGTCCGGCAGGTATTAGAATATCCCGAAAGGGACGGCACTGTCAGCCAGGAGGTGTACTGCGGGGAGGTGTACAGGGATCGGTGCTGGGCCCGATTCTGTGGGTTAGCGTTCAACGAGGTGCTACACGCCGCACTCCCGGCCGGGGTTAGCATCACGTGTTACGCGGACGATACCCTGGTCGCGGCGAGCGTGAAGGGCTACGAGGAGACAGCACTGCTCGCCGAGGAAGGGGTGGCCGTAGTAGCTGGGGACATAGAACGCCTGGGACTTCGCGTCTCGCCGGAGAAGACCCAGGCCATCTGGTTCCACGGCGGGAAGAAGAAGCGGGTAATATCACCCGCAAGAGGAATAATCTGCGTGGGAGGAAAGGCCGTCCAGATCGGCGAAAAAATGAAGTACCTCGGCCTCGTGCTGGACGGCCGATGGACCTTCGAGGACCATTTCGAGTAGCTCGCCCCCCGCCTGCAGAGGACGGGCATAGCGCTGTGGTGGATGCTGCCCAACATAGGAGGGCCGGACGAGAGTGGTGCGCCGATTCTACGCCGGTGTCATCCGCTCGACGGCCCTGTACGGCGCACCGGTGTGGGCGGACGTGTTGATGGCCAGAAAGAAGAACCGCGCCAAAGTGGCTAGCGTTTGGCGACGGGGGGCCATCAGGATCGCGAGAGAATACCGCAGACTCTCGCACGAGGCGGCCGCCGATCTGGCGGGCCTCCCACCGATGGACCAGCTGGCGGCTGCAGCAGGTCGGACCTGCGGGCTCCTGCGCCGCTACCGCGGAGGGAACCCCGGTCCAGAACCGGAGGAACTTGAAGAACTCGAGGAGAAGAAGAGGGAGATCCGGCGGCTCATAGGTTGTGACCTCTCGTTCCACGCCATTGTACCAGGCATGGCTGCGAGCGGTCGAGTTTGGCGAGCGGTGGCCTCCTTCTGCGAGCAGGTCATGCAGCGGAAGGAGGAGGCGGAGCGGAGTCGCGAAATGGGGACCCAGATCCGCGGCCGTTTCGGAAGAGGAGAGCGGTTGCGGCGAGCGCGACGCAGACTCGTTGCTCCGCAAGCCGGTGTTAATCCGACGCGAGGAGGAAATCCCGGATAATCGTCCGGTGAAGAACCTCCGACGGCGAGGCGAGTCCCCGCTTCTATGCCTTCCCGTCGACCGGAGGGCACCGCGGGCGGTCGGCCGAGGGCCGACCGTCGAGGGACCGCGGGTCCAGGGAGGTGTCGGTGCCGCGCGAGTGATCCCGCGGCACTGCAGAAGCATGAAGAAGACTGGGCTGGGAAGCCCGATGAGGAGCCCAGCGAGAGCTGGAGAAGTCGCGAGGAGGCACCGTTATCTTAGGTTCACGAAAGCGTGGCCTGTCATCTCGGGCCCTTCCTTGTGCGAAGAGGATGGACCACCGTATGGGTTTTAGTGGGTAAGAAGCCCACAGTCCCCTGGCATCCCCCTCAGGGGGGCGGGATATCATTGGAAGATTCCCACTGCTACAAAAAAAACTTATAAACGTAAAGGTAATTTTATAGCAACAACTATTCGATTATCTGTATCTAATAACGGAAATTGATTTATTGACTCATATATTAATATATACGTATCAAATTCAATATTATTAAAATCAGAATATTCATAAGATCTATATCATTGACGACCAATTGATTTAATTGAAAAAAATAGATTTAATAATTCATCAATATAATATAAAATTTTTAAAGATGGAAAACAAATAAATATTAAAATAATTATTGGATTAATTGTTCAAATTATTTCAATTTAATGATTTTTTAATAAATATAAATTAATAAATTTATTATTTAAAATATCAATAATTAAATATATAGTAAAAACAATAATTATTAATATAATTGTTATAATGAAATTATGAAAATAAATGAAATTATCAGAATAAAAAGTATTTGAATTTTGAAGAAAAAAATATTTCATGTTGCTATTTTTAATAATAAAATTAAATTTTATATAATTGAATTTTAAACTCATTGCACTTTTTCTGCCATATTAACATTTTTTAATCATTAAAATTCTACATTCATTCAATGAATGATTCAATGGAGGATAATTTATTAATCATTCTAAAGAAGATTGAAAAAATTTAAATAATAATAAACATTCATAAATTAAACTTTCTAAAATTAAAAATAATAACAAAATTATTCTTTCAATAAAATAATTGAACCAATTGAAGATAATAAATTTCAACTATAATAAGAATCAGGATAATCAGAATAACGTTGAGGTATTCCAATTAAACCTAAAAAATGTTGAGGAAAAAATGTTAAATTCACTCCAATAAATATTGTTAAAAATTGATGAACTAATCATTTTTTATTTAATATTATACCAGTAATTAAAGGATATCAATGAATGAACCTTGAAATAATACAGCCCCTACTGATAAAATATAATGAAAATGAGCAACAACATAATATGTATCATGTAAAATAATATCAATAGATGAATTAGATAATATAATTCCTGTTAATCCTCCAATTGTAAATAATAAAATAAGACCTAAAGATCATATAATAGAACTATTTATTTTAAATTTTGAACCATAATAAGTTGCTAACCAACTAAAAACTTTAATTCCAGTAGGTATAGCATTAACTATAGTTGCTGAAGTAAAATAAGCACGAGTATCAACATCTAATCCAATAGGAAATATATGGTGACCTCAAACAATAAAACCTACAAATCCAATTCCTAATATTGCATAAATTATTCCTATATTACCAAATACTTCTTTTTTACCACTTTCATTTATAATAATTTGAGAAATTAATCCAAAACCAGGTAAAATTAAGGTATCAACTTCCAACCAAAAAACTAAAATAAATGTTGATATAATACAGGATCTCCTCCTCCTACTGGATCAATAAAAGATGTATTAAAATTACGATCAAATAATAATATTGTAGTAGCTCCTGCTGATACAGGTAAATGTAATAACAATAAAATTATAGTAATAAAAACAGATCAAGGAAATAAAGGTATTTTACCTAAATCTAATCTAAAATTTTTTATTAATATAATAGTTGTTATTAAATTTATAGCCCCTAAAAGTGAAGAAATACCAGATATATGTAATGAAAAAATTGTAAAATCTACAGAAGGAGAAGAATGAAAAATATAATTTGATAAAGGTGGATATACAGTTCAACCAGTTCCAGATATAAAATTAAAAATTCTTCTTGTTAATAATAATAATAAAGGAGGAGGAAATAATCAAAATCTAATATTATTTATTCGAGGAAATGATGTATCAGGTGATCATAATATTAAGGGAATCGATTAATTACCAAATCCTCCAATTAAAAAAGGTATTACTATAAAAAAAAAAATTATTAAAAATGCATGTCTTGTAATTAAAGAATTATATAATTGATCATTATTTAAAAATATTCCTGGAATTCTTAATTCTACTCGAACTAAAAATCTTAATGAAGAACAAATTATTCCTGATCATATAGCTAATATAAAATAAAGAATGCCAATATCTTTATAATTTGTTGATATTAATCATTTAATTAAAATTTAAATTTAAATTTATTTTTAATTTTGAGAATTGATAGTTTTTATTTAACTTAAAACTTTTAGAATTAAAAAATCTTAAATTTTTATTAACAAATTTACAATTTATTTCATGTATCAGACATAATACTTTAATATTTAATTAATTATAGTTTAATAAAACATTAAATTGCACATTTTAAATTATATATATATATTAATTATTATTCTATTTTATACTATATTAAATATAAATAATATTAAAATATTAAAAAAAAAAAAAATATTGAAAAATTAAATTTATAATTAAAATTTATAAAAAAATTTTTTATAACAAAATTTATATTAATAAATAAAAAACTAATAAATTTTATATAACAATATAAATAATCATTCCTAATCAATAAAATTATAAATCTAATAACTATATTATATTCAATAATAAATATAAAATTTTTCATTAATAATCATTTAATAATAAAAGGAAAAAAATTGGTAATATTCAATATAATAATAAAATTAATATAAATAAAATAATTAAATTATTTTTATTATTTAATATAAAATTATTTAAATTATTATCCATAAATTTATATTTATATAATATAATTAATAATATATAACTAATTAATATATAAAATAATATTAATAAATAAAAATATTTTTCATTAATATAATAAATAATAATTATTAAATAATTTAATATTAAGGTTGAGCATCCAATTATTTTTTTTATATTAATTAATTTTAATATATTAATAGATAAATATATAATTCTAAAAATACAGCATAAAATTATTTTATAATCTAATTTTAAAATTAAACAATAAAAATTTAAAGTAATAATCTGTATTAAAGCTGAAGATAGAAAAATACAATTTCAATTTAGTAACTCATAAGATTTAATTATTAAAAATTGAAAAGGAAATAATCCTAATTTTATTATTAATGAAATAAATAAAAAATAATTTAATAAATTTTTAAAATAAATTATTTCAACAAAATTTATAAAATTTATTACAAAGTTACTAATGAAATTCTAGAAATAATTGATATATGAAAAATTATTAAACTTCATAATTTATTATCAGAATTTAAATTAATTATTCTAGTTCTAATAAATATCACAATTTCAAAAATAAATCACTTTAAAATAATATTTGATAATAATAAAAAAAATATATATAAAATAAAAAATAAATATACAAAATTTATAGATTTATTTTTTAAAATGAATTTATAAAATTTAATTAAAATTAAATTATTTTATTATTTTTAATATTATTTAAAAACTTTTATAATTAATAATAGTATATAAATCTACATAAATATTTAATAAATATTTTATGAAATATATATATATTTTAATGTAAAAGAGCATATGAAATTTTGAATTTTAAAGAATTAATTGAATTAATAAATATAAATAATTAACCTATAACAAATTATTCTAGGTTTTATATCCTTAAAAATATATACAATACTAAATAATAATTAACTTCCAATAAATTATTCTAGGTTTTATATCCTTAAAAATATTCACAATACTAAATAATAATTAACCTATAATAAATTATTATAGGTTTTATATCCTTAAAAATATTTTCAATAATAAATAATAATTAACATATAATAATAAATTATTATAGGTTTTGTATCCTTGAAAATATATACAATACTAAATCATAATTAACCTATAATAAATTATTATAGGTTCTGTATCCTTAGAAATATTTACAATAATAAATATTAATTAACCTATAGTAAATTTATTATGGGTTTTGTATCCATAAAAATATTTATAATACTAAAATTTTTAATAAAATAGTGACTAACCTATAATAAATTATTGTAGGTTTTATATCCCTGAAAATATTTACAATACTAAATAATAATTAACCTATAGTAAATTATTACAGGCTTTGTATCCATAAAAATATTTAGAATACTAAAATTTTTAATAAAAAATTAACCTATAATAAATTATTATAGGTCTTGTATCCTTAAAAATATTTACAATAATAAATAATAACTAACCTATTGTAAATTATTATAGGTTTTATATCCCCAAAAATATTTACAATACTAAATAATAATTAGCCTATAATAAATTATTGTAGGTTTTGTATCCTTAAAAATATTTATAGTATTAAAATCTTTACATAATAAATAAATTTTTGTAAAATATTTTAAAATTTAATAATTATAATTATATTTTATATAATTATATAATAAAACTGTTAAACTTTTATTTAATTAATTACAATTTAAATAAAATTGTAATTATAAATAAAATTATAATTTTAAACAAAATTATAATTCGACGATCAATTACAGTTTTAAATAAATTATAATTTTAAATAGAATTATAATTCGACTGTTAATTACAGTTTAAATAAAATTATAATTTTAAATAAAATTATAATTCGACTATTAATAACTGTTTAAATAAAATTATAATTTAAATAAAATTATAATTCGACTATTAATTACAGTTTAAATAAAATTACAGTTTAAATAAAATTACAATTCGACTATTAATTACAATCTAAATAAAATTGCAATTTAAATTAAATTATAATTCGACTATTAATTACAATTTAAATAAGATTATATTTCGACTATTAATTACAATTAGATAAAACTATAATCTTAAATAAAATTATAATTCGACTATTAATTACAATTTAGATAAAATTATAATTCGACTGTTAATTACAAATTAAATGAAATTATAATTCGACTATTAATTATAATTTAAATAAAATTATAATTCAATTACTAATTTATTTAATTATATAACAATATATAAGATTTATATATTATATAAAATATTATTTAATAATATATCGATAGATTATGAATATATAAGCTTAAATTTAGCTTATGTATATATTTAATTTTACAAAATTTAAATGTAATAAATTTTCATATTATATATGCAATAAAATTAGCTCACCACAAAACTAGTCGAAAATATCAGTAGAGCAAATTTTCATATTATATATGCAATAAAATTAGCATACCACAATACTAGTCGAAGATATCACGAGAGCAAATTTTCATATCATATTATTATAATATATATATGTATATAAATTTTTAATTGATTATTAAAATAGTAATTAAATTATTAATATAATTATATTTAAATACCCAGTAATAATAATTAAATTAATCTAATGACAATATTAAATTATTAAAAATAAACAAATTCAAATAGTAGTAATTTTCATTTGTATTGTATTTAAATACTGAAAATTACTACAATATTATATAAAAAATATTTTGTATTATATATATATTAATTAATTCGATAAATAAATATATTTATATATAATATTCTAAATATAATTATATATATTAATATATATTTATGTTTCCTCTGATTTATTTATAAATATGTAAAGACACTAGATAAATAAATTATCATTGTGACTATATTTATATATATATTAACCATTTAATTTATAATTTAGTATTGTGACTATATTTATTTTATTGTGACTATATTTAATTATATAATAATTTTTTTTTAAATAATTAACAATTTAATTTATAATTTAATTAATATAAATAAAATATAATATATATAAATAAATATTATAATATAATATTATTATATTATATATATATATATGTATGTATGTATATACAGATAATTAATATATGTATTAATATGTAATTAAGAATAAATGGAAAATTATTGATATATAATTAAATATAGCCACAATAACATAAATATAGCCACATTACTGATTAAGGTGTGCGTCACTAAAACGTATACTAATGGATTTTGCTCAAAACAATGTTATACCACGATACAGCGGGTAATGTTCTCGGATGGTGAGGCATAGGGTAAAGAGTATGACGGTATGCCAATTGGTAACATTCACAAACACTTTGAAGCCCTACTTTCATATTCTAACCGAGAAGTAGGCACTAACTATTCATGTACATTGTAAAACCGTTGTAGATCGTTAACAATATGTATACTGGGCATTTTTCTTCATGAAGGCCTTGTCCTTCGTGAACCTAATCCGCGGTATCGAATATAACATCGCGTTCAGAGAAATATATTAGTTTAGACTTCAGTGACGGGCACCCTTATTTCGTGTATGAATTAGAAGATCGAGGGCTAAAGATTTCGACCACGTTAACAACGTCCTTGAGAGTCGATCAGTTAAGTCAATACCCTCGCCTATCCTGTGTACCCAAGAGTCAAACCAGGAAATCAGCGTTTAAGCCTGCCGTACATTATTGGCATTAGACACTTAATTTTACGGTATGGATACTATAGAACAGAGTCAAAGCGTTGTGGGACGTTACCCATTGCCCAACATTTCGACTTTTTACAGTAGGCCTTATTTTACGAGAAGCTAACCTCCTGAGAAAATATCTTCGTGTTCAGAGAAGCAAATTAGTATACACTTTAGTGACAGGCACCTGAATTTCATGCAGGAATAAGAAGATCGGGTGTAACACCGTTCGAAAACGTTACCCTCTTCATTGAGATTCGCATAGCTAAAGCAATAGCTTCACCTATCTTGTGATTCCGAGAGTAAAACCAGTCATTACGGGAGTAAATCCACTGAATTATTTAGGCACTTTCCAACATTCCTACGCGGTATGAGTATATAAGTGGAGCGTCAGACCGCATGAGAACGTTAAAATTCCCACAAAGTCCAACGCTTTAGCGAAGACCTCACCTTCGTAAAACTAACCCGCTGTATCGAGAGTATAACGTAGTGTTCAGAGGGAAGAATTTGTATACACGTTAATGACGGGCACCTTACTTTCATGTATGAATAAGAAGATCGATGGTCCAAATGTTCGAGAATGTTACCACCTTCTTTGAGAATAGAAAGGATAAGTCAATAGCTTCACCTATCCTGCCATTCCGAGAGACACACTAGGTATATCAGGAGTCAGTCTGCTGTACACTATTGCAATGGACACCTTAATTCACGGTTTCAATATTAAAGTAGAGTGTGGAAACAGGGTGAGAATGTTTCCAGGCGTAATAATGTCAAACGTTACATCTAAAATCTCACCCTCCGTGAACCTAATCCGCTGTATCGACTGTGTATCATCGTGATCAGAGATGCAAATTAGTATACATTATAGTAACGGGCACATTAATTTCGTACATCAACTTGAAGATCTTGTGTCAAACCGTTCGAGATCGATACCGAGCTCCTTGTGACTCGAACGGCACAGTCAATAACTTCACACTTTCTTGTGATCCCGAGAGACAAACCTGGTGTTCTAGGAGTAAATCCGCTGTACAGTATTGACAATGGACACGATAATTCACGGAAGAAATATTAAAATAGAGCGTCACACCGTTTGAGAGCGTTACCAATTGCTATAGAGTCAAACGCTTTACCGGAAGCCCTACCTTCAGCGAACCTCACCCGCTTCATCGAGAGTATAACTTCGTGTTCAGAAAAACAAATTAGAACTCATTTCAGCGGCGGGCACCTAAATTTCATGTATGAATTACAATATCGAGCGGTACACCGTTCGAGATCGTTGCCACCTTCTGCTACATATGAACGGCTAAGTCAATAGCTTCACCGATCGTGTGAGTCCGAGAGTCAAACCAGGTATTCCGGGAGTAAAGCCGCATTACAGTATTGGTAATAGGCACCATAATTAACGGTTTCAATATTGTAGTAGAGCGTCAAACCGTTTGATAACGTTAACAATTGCTATAATGTCAATCGCACTACCGGAGACCGTACCCTCTGAAAACTAACCCGCTGTATTGAGAGTATAACTTTGTGCTGTGAGAAAGAAATTTGTATCCTTCTCAGTGTACGGGATCGATAACTTTTTGAATGAATTAGAACATCGGGTGTCAGACTCCCGGGAATCGAACGGCGAAGACAATACGCTTCACCCATCCTAGGTTCTCCGAGAGTAAATCCGCTGATCAGTATTGGCAATAGACACCTTATTTCACGGTTTGAATATTATAATACAGCGTCAAACCGATTGAGATCGTCTCCAATTGCAATAAAGTTATACCCTTTACGGAAGACCTTATCCTCTGCGAAAATAAACTGCAGTATCGAGAGTATAAGACGGTGTTCAGATGTGCGAAATAATATGATCCTTAGTGACCAGCACTTAATTTCTTGCATGACTTAAAAGATCGCGTGTCAAACCGTTCGAGAACGTTACCACCCTCTCCGAGAGTCGAACGGCTAGGTCAAAGGCTCACCTATCCTGTGATTCCGAGAGTCAAATTAGGTAATACCGGAGTAAATCTACTCTTGAGTATTGGCAATTGAATATTAAAGCAGGCCGTAGAGCCGTATTAGATCGTTACCTATTAATGTAGGGTCAATCTTCCTCCAGAATGCCTTGCCCTCCGTAAAACCGACCCGTAGTATCGAACGTATAACATCGAGGTCAGAGGAACAAATTAGTAAACGTCTTAGTGTCGCGCCCTACAATTTCCTATGTGATTTTGAGGATCGTGGGTCAAACCGTTCGAGAAGGTTACCACCATCATTGAGAGTCGGTCGGGCTAAGTCAGTAGTTTAACCTATCCTGCGTTTCTGTGTGTCACACCAGCTTTCAGGTTGTAATTCTTGTATTCTTTATTGGCAACATAATCTTGTGTTCACGGTTTGAGTATTAATTCTGATCATCAAACCGTTTGAGAGCGTTATCAATTGGTATGAAGTCAAACGCTTTACTGAAGGCCTTACCCTCCGAAAAATTAACCCGCTGTATCGGGAGGGTAACATGGTGCTGCGAAGAACGAATTGGCATAAATTTTAGTGACGGGCACCTTAATTTCATGTATGAATAACAAGATCGTGAGTCAAATTGGTCCAGTGCTTTACCTACCTTCTTTGAGAATCGAACAGCTACATTAAAAGTTTCACCTATACTTGTGATTCCGAGAGTCAAGCCTGACATACTAGGAGTAAATCCGCTGAACAATATTGGCTGTGGACACGTTAATTCACGATATGAATTTTAAGGTAGCGAGTCAAACCGTCGGTGAACATAATAGGTTGATATAAAGTCATTCCTTTTATCGATTACCTTACCTACCGAGAACATAACCGGCTGCAGGGTGTGCCTTACTATGTGTTCATTGAAACAAATTAGTATTCATATTAGTGATGAGACACTTAACTTCAGGTATGAATGAGAAGATCGCGAGGCACACCATTCCAGATCGTTACCACCTTCTTTGAGAATCGCACATGTATGACAATAACTTCACCAGTCCTGCGCTTCCGAGAGCCATACCAGGTATCACAGGAATACATTCGCTAAACAGTATTGACAATGGGATACCTTAGTTCACAGTTTATAATCCAAAGTAGAGCGTCAATATTTTTGTGAACGATACCAATTGGCATAACGTCATACTCTTTACCGGATACCTTACCATCCGAGAACATAACCCGCTGTATCGTGGGTATAACTTTATGTTCACAGATACAAATGGGTATTCATTCTAGTGACGGTCACCTTAATTTCATGTATAAAACAGAACGATACCACCATGTTTGAACGTCGATCGCTTCAGTCAATAGCTTTACCAATCGTATGATTCCTAGAGCCAAACGAGGTATTCCTGGAGTCAATGCATTGACCAGAATTGGCAATAGATACCTCAATTTACGGCTCGAATATTAATGTACAAACTCAACCCGTTGAAGATCGATACCAATAGCTCTAAAGTCAAACGTTTTTACAAAGACCTTACCCTCCGAAAAAATTAACCCGCTGTATCGAGAGTATAATTTGTGTTCAGTGAAAGAAATTAGTCTTCATTTCAGTGACGAGCTCCTTATCTTCATGTATGAATTATGAGATCGAGGGTCATACCGTTCTAGATCGATTCCGCCTGCTGTGAGAGCTGAACGGCTAAGGAAATAGCTTCACATATTCTGCGATTTCGTGAGTCAAACGAGAATATTCCGGGAGTAAATGTCCTCTACAATATTGGCAATAGATTCCTTAATTCGCGGGTTGAATATTAAAATGGAGCGTCACACCGCGTGAGAACGTTACAAATTTCTATAAAGTGAAACGTTTTACAGAATGCCCTGCCTTCCGAAAAGCAAATCAGCCGTATCGAGAGTATACCTACGTGTTTAGGAAAACACAATAGTATACAACTAAGTGTGCTCACCTTACATCCATGTATGAATTAGAAGATGGAGGGTCAAACCGTTCGAGGAAGTTATCACCTTCTTTCAGATTCGAAGGGCTAAGTGAATAGCTACACCAATCCCGTGATTCCGAGAGTCAATCCACGTGTTCCTGGAGTAAATCCGCTGAACTGTAATGACAATAAACACCTTTATTCACGGTCTGAACATTAAAGTAGAGCGCCAAAGCGTTTTAGAGCGTTGCCAATTGATATGAAGTCAATCGTTTTAACGATGGCATTAGCTTTGCAAAGGATATCCCGCCGTTTCGAGAGTATTGCTTCGGGTTTAGAGAAAGAAGCTAGTCTTCATTTCTGTGACGGGCACCATAATTTCATGTATGAATAAGAAGACCGATTATCGAACCGTTCGAGAACGTTACCACCATATTTGAGAGTCGAATGGCTATGTCAATAGCTTCACCTATCCTGTAGTTCGGAGAGTAAAACCAGGTATTCTGGGAGTAAGTCCGCTGAAGAGTTTTGACAATTGACACCTTATGTCATGGTTTTTATATTAAAGTGGGGCATCAAACCGTTTGAGAGCGTAAACAATTGGTATAAGTCGAACGTTTTACCGAATGTGTTAACGTCCGCGAACTTCACCCGGTTCATCGATAGTATAGCTTCGTAGGCATAGAATGAAATTATTATTCAGTTCAGTAGCGGGTAGCTTAACTTCATGTCTGAATTAGAAGAACGGAGGTCAATCCGCTAAAATACGTTACCACCTCCTGCGAGAGACGAACGGCTAAGTCAATAGCTTCACCTATCCAGTGATTCCGAAAGTGAATCCAGGCATTGCGGGATTAAATCCGCTGAAATGTACAGACAATAGACTCCTCTATTCACGGTCTGGTCATTAAAGTAGAGAGTTAATCCGTCGGAGAGCATTACCAATTGTTATTCAGTCAAGCTTTTAACCGAGGGCCTTAACTTCCGAGAAGCCAACACGCTGTATAGAAAGTATAACTTCGTATTCAGGAAAGCAAACTAGTATACATTTTAGACAGTGGCACCTTAATTTTTTGGTACGACCTAAAAGGATCGAAGGTCAAATCGTTCGAAATCGATACAGTCATCTTTGAGAGTAGAACGGCAAGGTCAATATCTTCGCCTATACTTTGATTCTGAGAGTCAAATCAGATAATCCTGGAGTTAATCCGCTAAAGGGTTCTGGCAATTGTCACTCTAATTCACGGCATGAATATGATAGTAGAGAGTCAAACCGTTTGAGAACATTACATGTTGGTATAAAGTCAAATCTGTTACAGAAGACCTTACCCTCCAAGAACGTATACCGCTGTTTCGAGGGTAACACTTCGTGATCAGAGACGCAAACTAGTAGTCATTTTAGTGACGGGCATTGTATTGTCATGTATGAAATAAAAGATCGAGGGTCAGACCGTTTGAGAACGTTACCACCGTCTTTGGGAATCGAACGCCTAAGTCAATAGCTTCACGTATCCTCTGATTACGAGAGCCATAGCAATTATTCCGTGAGTAAATCCGCTGAAGAGTATTAGCAATTAGCGGCTTTATTCACGGTTTGAATATTAGAGTAGAGCTATAAACCGTCGTTGGTCATAAGCAATTCGTTCAAAGTCATTCTTTTCACGCAATACCATAACAGCCGATAATATTAAACCGCTGTAAGGAGTTTCTTGCTCGTCGTTGACGGAAACAAATTGGTGGAAATTTTAGCAGACGGACACGGTATTTTCATGCACGAATAGCAAAACCGAAAGTCAAACCTTTCGAGAACGTCACCACCCTGTTTAGGAAGAGAACGGCTGGGTTAAAAGCATCACCCATCCTGTGATATCGAGAGCCAACCCAGGTATTCCGGGTGAAATTTGCTGATCAGTATGGGCCTTAAACACACTATTTCACGGCAAAAATATTGAAGTACACAGTCAATTCTTTGTGGAACGTTACATATTGGTACAGTGTCAAATATTTGATGGAAGGCCTATACTTCCTGGGAGCAAACCCGCTGTATCGAGAGAATAACTTCATCTCCAGTGAAACATATTAGTATAAACTTTAGTGACGGGCACCGTCATTTATTGTATTACTTGGACGATCGTGGGTCAATCCTTTGGAGAATGATACCATTCATTTTGAGAGTCCAACGGATAAGTCAATAGGTCCCCCTATCCTGTGATTCCGACAACTAGTGTCGGTGATTTAAAGTGCAGTACCTTGCCACTAGGACCTAATCCATACGGCCCACGTGGACGCGGATTGAGATACGTCCAATCAGCGCAGTGCGTGGAGCACTTTACTACGCACCTACCAATTAGCTCGTAGACAGCAAGCCCTACGCGCCAACCTTGGGTAGGTCGGGACCTTTCTAAATACCTACTGGCTCTGCAGGCCGGCGCCCGAGCTGCTCTCACGCAGCTCACACGAGGAGGTTCTAACCGGTCCAGAGACGGGGTCCCCTAACCCGCGATATGGGCGTACCTCTGCCCCCTCGAGGCCAACCCAAGCAACCGGCGGGGGATGGAAAATAGCCCGCCCCCTGGGGCGCGAATTGGTTCCCGAGGTACCAGTGTATGCAGGGCCGAACTGGTCATACCCCGGGTAAGGACACCTTACTTCATGAATGAGGTGCTTGCTCACCTCGCCTAGGTTCGTCCGACTCGGGCACCGTGGGTTCGTCATACCCATACTACAATGGGACCAGATGGCTCACCGCAGCCCTTGCGGCGCCTGTGATTCCGACAGTCAAATCTGGTAATCCGAAAGTAAATCCGCTGAAGGGCGTACGCAATTGACACCTTAATTCACGGTTTGAATATTAAAGCAGGCCGTCAAGCCGTTGTAGAACATTACCCATTCTTGGAGGGTCAAGCTTGGTACAGAATGCCTTACCCTCCGAAAAGCAGGCCCGGCGTATCGAGTGCATAACTGCGTATTCAGAGGTGCGAACTCGTATATATTTTAGTGACGAGCTACTTAATTTCAAGCATGAATTAAAAGATCGAGTGTCAAACGGCTCTAGAACGTTACCACCTTCGTTTAGACGCGAACGGTTCAGTCAATAGGTGCACATATCCTGCGATTCGGAGAATGAAGACAGGTATTCCGGGAGACAATCCGCGGCACCGTCTTGTCATTTGTCACATAACTTCACGTTCTGAATATTAAAGTGCATAGTCTGCCGTTGTAGGAAATTACCTATTGGTATACAGTCAAAGTTCTTACGGAAGGCATTACATTCCGAGAACCAAACCCGCTGTACGGAGTGTCATACTTATTGTTCACGAAAACAAATTAGTAGACATACTAGCAGACGGAGATCACATTTTCGTGAATTAATATAAAAATCGAGAATCAAATCGTTCCAGAGCGTTTCCACGTTGCCTGAGACACGTCCAGTTGAGTCGACAGCTTCCCCTACCCTGTGATTCCGGATGTCAAACGAGGTGTGCCGGAGTAAGTCCGCCGTACATTATTGGCATCAGACATCCTATTTTAGGCTGTACATATTAAAGTAAAGAGTCAATCCATTGCAGAACGTTACCTAATGGTATGGAGACAAACTTCTAACCGAAGGCCTACCCCTCTCAAAACATAACCCACTGTATCGAGAGTATAATTTCGAGGTCAGGGAAGCAAAGTAGTATACATTTTAGTGACAAGTACTTTGAATTCATATATCAATTAGAAGACCGAAAGGCAACCTGTTCCAGAACGTTACCAACCTCGTGGAGTATCGCACATCTTGGTCAATAGGTTGAGGTATCGTGTTGTTCTGAGAGTCATGCCAATCCTTCCGGCAGTTAATAGGCTGAACTGCAGATGCCAGAGACACATTAATTTCCGGATTGATCATTAAAGTAGGGAATTAAACCGTGTGTGATCATTACCGGTTGCTATAATGTCATTCTTTGTACGGAATACCTTAGCTCCCAAGAACCTAACCTGCTGTAGGAAGTGTCTTGCTTCGTCTTCAGCGGAACAAATTGGCATTCATATTAGTCACGTGCACCTTAATTTCATGCATCAACAAGGAGATCGAGACGCACCGTTTCGAGAACGATAACACCTATATTCAGATTCACACAGCTGAGTCAATGGCTTCACCTATCCTGTGACTGCGCGGGCCAGACCAGGTCTTGCCGGAGTCAATCCACATTGCAGTATTAACAGCATACATGTTAGTTTACGGTATTAATACAAAAGTAGAGCGTGAAACCTGTCGAGAACGTTAGCCATTGGTACAGTGCCCAACTTTCTACGGAAGGCCTTACCTTCCGAGAACAAATCCCTCTGTGTCGAGAGTATAACTTCGGGTTCAGAGAAACACATTTTGTGGCACTGGTGGGCTCTATAACTACATGCATAAATAAGATGATCGCAAGACAATCCGTATGAGACAGATATCACCACCTTTGGTCGTCGCACAGCTACGTCAGTAGCGTCACCTTTCCTGTAATACTGAGAGTCAAACCAAGTATTCCGGTATTAAATCGACAAAACGGTATTGGCAATTGACATCTTAACTCTCGGCATGAATATTACAGTTGAGAGTCAAACCGTCGGAGAACGTTATGAATTGGTATAAAGTAATACTTTCAACTAATTCCGTACCATCCGGGAACCTAACCAGGTCCTGCGAGTGTCTCGTTTAGTGCTGACGGAATCAAATTAGTCGAAATTTTAGCAGACGGGCACCATATATTTATGTGTCAATAGGAAAATCGAGAGTCAATCCGTCGCGAGTATGTTAGCATCTTCTTCGAGTGTCGAAGAGCTAAGTCAACAGCATATCCTATCCTGTGATTCCGAGAGTCAAACCAGGTATTCCGGGAGTAAATCTGCAGATCAGAATTGGCAATAAACACTTTTGTTCAGGGTATGAATATGAATGTAGGGCGTCAATCCGTGTGAGAACGTTACCAATTGGTATGAAGTCACACATTATACAGAAAACCTTACCCACCGAAAGTCTAACGCGATGTATCGAGAGTATAACATGCTATTCAGGGGAAGAAATTAGTATACATTTTACTGACGGGCATCTTATTTTCATGTATGAAATAGAGGATCGAGGATCAAGCCGTTCGAGAGCATCTCCGCCTTCTTTGAGGTTCGAACGGCTAAGTCAATAGCTATACCTATCCTGTGACTCCGAGAGTCAAACCTGATAATCCTGGAGTAAATCCGTTGAACTGTATTTGCTATAGACAGAATAATTCACGGTATGAAATTAAAGTAGAGAGTCAGGCCACAGGAAAACATTACCAATTGGTACAAAGTCAATAATTGTGCACAATACTTTTCCTTCAGTGAACACAACCAGCTGTAGCGATTGCCTAACTTCGGTTTCACAGGAACAAATGAGTAGACATTTTAGCAGGCGGACACCGTATATTCATGTAGGAATAGGATAATCGGGAGTCCAACCGTTCGAGAATGTACCTACATTCTTCGGGAGTCGAACGGCTAATTCAATAGATTCACCTATCCTGATATTCTGAGAGTCAAACCAGGTACTCCTGGAGCAAGTTGGCTGGACATTATTAGTAACAGACACCTTAGTTCACGATGTGAATATTGAGATAGAGCGTCAAACAGTTATAGATCATTACATATTGGTTTATTAAATATAGGCTTTACCGATAGCCATACCTACGATGAAATTAACCGGATGTTTCGAGAGTATAACTTCGTGTTCAGAGAAAGAAATTAGTATTCACTTCAGTGTCTGACACCTTAACATCATGTATGAACTAGAAGATGGAGATTCTGGCCACTCGAGAACGATGCCACCTTCTGTTAGCGACGAACGGCTACGTCAATAGCTTCACCTATCCTGTGATATCGAAAGTTCAACCGAGCATTCCGGTAGTAAATCTGCAGTACAGTATTGGCATTAGACACCTTAATTCGTAGTTTCAATATTAAAGTAGAGCGTGAAATCGTTTGAAAGCGTCATTTATTATTATAAAGACAAATTTTTTACAGAAGGCCATACTTTTCGGGAGCTTATCCCGCTGTACTTAGAATGTAACTTCGTGACTTGAAAAACAAATGAATATATATTATAGCGATAGTCACCGTAATGTCATGTATGACATAGATGATCGAGGGTCAAACCGTCGAGAACGTTACAAACTTCTTTCACTGTCAAATGGCTATGTCCATAGCTTCACCTATCCTATGATTACGAGAGTCAACTTAGGTATTTCGGTCGTAAATCCGCTGAACACTGTTGGCATTAGACACCTTAATTCGTAATTTTAATATCAAAGTTGAGCGTAAATCCGTTTGAGAGCGTTACCAGTTTTGTAAAAAGTCAAACGATTCTCTGAATGCCGTACACACCGAAAGCCAATCCCGCTGTACCGTGAGAATAACACCGTGCACTGAGAAACAAATTAACATATATTTTAGTGATAGGCGCCTGAACTTCGTGTATGAATTTGTAGGTCGAGGGACAAACCGTTCGAGAACCTTACCACCCTATTTGAGAGTCGCAAAGCCAGGTCGTCAGGTTCACTTATCCTGTGATTCTCAGAGTCAAGCCAGGTATAGCGGCAGTAAACCCGCAGATCAGTGTTGGCAATAGACCCATTATTTCACGGTTTCATGTTAAAGTAGTGCATCAAAATGCTTGAGAACGATACTAATTTGTATAAATTCATTCCATTTACACAACACCTTACCTTCCGAGAACATGACACGCTGTATAGAGAGTATGACTTAGTGTTCACGGAAGCAAATTAGTATACATTATAAAGATGAGACCCCATTTTCATGTATGAATAGCTAAATCGAGTGACAAACTGTTCGAGAAGGTTACCACATACCTTTAGAATAGAACGGCTAGTTCATTAGTTTCACAAAAACAGTAATGCGGAGATTCAAACCTGGTATTCCGGCAGTAATTCGCAGAGAAGTAGTGGCAATAGACACCTTAATTCACGATATGGATATTAAAGAACACAGTGAAACCGTTGAGGAACGATACGTATTATTATAAAGTCAAACCTTTTACCGAATACCTAACCTTCCGAGAACATAACCCGTTGTATCGAGAGCGACAGATTGTGCTCAGAGAAAGACATTAGTTTACAATTCAGTGACGGGAAATTTACTGTTATGTGTTAAATAGACGATCGAGTGTCAAACCGTTTGAGAACGTTACCACATTCTATGATGGTCGGACTGCAGAGTCATTAGCTTCACCTATCCCATGGTTCCAAGGGTCACACTAGGTATATCACGAGTCAATCCGCTGTACGCTATTGGCATTGGACACCTTAATTCTCGGTTTCAATATTATAGTAGAGCACATAACTGGTTGAGAACGTTACCAGGTGGGATAATGTCAATCCATTTACCGAAGACATTACCCTCCGAGAACATAATACGCTATATCGACAGTATAACATCGTAATCCGAGACACTAATTAGCATACATTATTACAACGGGCACCGTTATTTAATGTATCAATTATAAGTTATCGTGTCAAACCGTTCGAGAACATTGCCATCTACTTTGAGAAAAACACGGCTGAGTCAATAGCTTTTCCTTTTCTTGTGATTCCGGCAGTCAAACCTGGTATTCCAGCCGCACATCCGCTGTAGGGCATTGGTACGAGACACCTTATTCACGGTACGAATATTAAAGTAGAAGGTCAATCAGTCGGAGAACATTACCAATTGGTATAGGGTCATTCTTTTTACCATATATATTACCTTCCTAGAATATATCCCGCAGTAGCGAGTGTCATGCTTGCTGCTCACGGAAACCAATTAATAGACGTTATAGCAGACGGACACCTTATTTTCATACATGAATTAGAGGACTGAGTGCCCAACCGTTCGAGAACGTTACCACTTTCTATGAGATATGAACGGCTGAGTCCGTAGATGGTCATATGTGATTCCGAAAGATAAACCTGTTGGAATATGAGTAATTTCTTTTATACAATAATTTCAATAGCAATAGTGTCGCGTGTTTGGTCGCGGTGTTTCGCTAAAATCGAACTGTGTGACGTTAGGCAGTGCGAGTGTGTTTAAACAAAATAGAGTTGGATAGTAGTCACCATAGAAATAGTGTAAATAATTTATAATAACATATTGTACAGAAATAAAAAGTTGTCCAGAGTTGATCCGGTCTAAAATTAATTTAACATTGTAGCAGAGGTCCGTGGTTCAAAACCAAGTTATTGCTAAAGTGAATTCGACAAACAAACGGAATTGATGTAGAGGAAAATCAAATGAGTGACAATTTTGAATACTTAGAAGGAAAAAGTGTATCTTGGGCTCTTTCAACATCGAAGAACGAGTTAGTTGAATTTTTGAAAATCTTCAAAATCGATGATGTATTTAGATTTGTGAATATAGAAGAATTGAGGAACTTGTGCAGGAAAACTGATAAAAAAGGTAAAGCCAACTCGTCGACAATGGAACAGTTAATTGAAATCTTATCTGACTAAAGTGAAGGAAATTTTAAAATATATAGGCATTGATGAATTAAGGAAGGTGACAAAAAAGGTCATAAATGATCAAGAAGAGTATCGTCGTCAATCTCAAGAAAAAGAGGACAAGGACGGAAACGAGAGCGTATCAGGTAATATTACGATCGCAACCGATACACAGAACGAAAATAATTTGGAAGGACCGGAAAATAATTCAACAGACGACCGAGGAATGGCTACCAAGGATGATATGAAAGTGAATGTGTTTGATGGGAAAAATTATAGTATATGGAAGAAAAGAAAATTACTATACTTGCAATGTAAGAAATGTGATGCGCCAGAAATAAGAGAAAAAAGAGCTATCGAGAAACAAGAGGACTGGGACGATTTAAATTTGAAAGCTATGAATTACATTTACTGCAGCATTACAGATAAACAATTGAATTTGTAAGCGATCAAGATACGGCTCTAAAAATTATGAAGAAATTTGATGAGATATATTTGAGAGAATCAACGGCTCTGCAGATTTGTGTCAGAAATAAGATCGAAAGATTAAAACTTAAAGACTTTGATGAGTCGAGCACATTTTTTAGTGAATTTGAAAAAGCAATAAATGTATTAAGAAGTGCTGGAGCAAAAGTAAACGAGCGTGAGAAACTAGACCATATGCTAAAAACATTACCAGATTCATTAAATTACCTGGGAGATTTGATAGATGCAATGCCAGAAAGGGATCGCACTTGTGAATTTGTTAAGAGTAAAATAAGTATGTGGGAAGTACAAAGCAGAGGAGAAAGCGGCAAAAAAAACCAAGTGCATTTCAAGTTGAAAAAAAAAGTTATAATTGTTATGGATGTGGAAAACTTGGACATTTCAAAAAAGATTGTCGAAATCCGTGGCATCATGGAAATGATAGAAGTGGATCGGATGGAGCGACAGAGCAAGGAGGTGCATTCCAGTCACCATACAAGAAGCATTCGCTGCAGTTCCGCAGCCGAGGAAGAGGGGGCGGAAGAGGCCAAAACTACGGCAGAGGCAGAGGAAGAACGTGGCAACAGCGAGGTGTCGGAGGCAGCCAGCACGACGCGAGATATAGCGAGCGTTATCAGGATCCAGATATCAGTACGTTTTTAACGCAAATCGAAAAGAATGATTCATACGTGTACGAGGCAGAAGCTTACTTATGTGAAACGAATGAGATTGAATGGATTTTAGATAGTGGTTGCTCAGATCATATTATTAACGATGATAAAATTTTTCTAGAACATACAAATTTGAAAGATCCTATTAATGTTAAAGTAGGTGATGGGAGAATTTTGAAAGGTACTAAGATAGGAAAAGTATTGACTTACTTCATAGTGAATGGAAAAAAAATTAAAACTATTATTTCAAATGTTTTCTTTGTTAAAGAAATGGATAAGAATCTAATTAGTTTTGCAAAAGTTACTGATAATAATAAAATAGTTTCAATAGGTAAAACTTCGAAAATTTATAATGGCTATGGGAACTTAGTTGGAATCGCATTCGAAGAGAACGGTCTTTATAAAATTTGTAGTCTTATTGAAAAGGAAAAATCTTATGCAGGTAATATTGAGAAAATGACGTTGAAAGAAAAATATCATAGACTATTCGGGCATGTTAATTTTCAATATTTAGATAAAATGTGCAAGCATAAATTAGTGGAAGGATTGCCTAATGAATTTGAAAAAGTATATTTAAAATGTGGAACATGTATTCAAAATAAAATGCACAATTTGAGATTTGATAATAATAGACATCGTGCGAATGAAATCTTGGAATTGATTCATACTGATTTAAATGGGCCTCATGCAACAACAGGCTATGACGGGTCAAAATATTTTTATCATTTATTGATGATTTTAGTAAGTTTGCAATTGTTTATCCGATAAAGAGTAAGAGTGAAGTAGTAGATTGCTTTATTGAATATTTAAATAAGGTAGAGAATTTGACCGGGAAAAGAGTAAAAAGATTAAGGTGTGACAATGGTACAGAATATATTAATAATGAAATGTTTAATTTGATTAAGAATATAGGGATTTTCATGGAACCGTGTCCACCATATACACATGAATTAAATGGAACGGCTGAACGTTATAACAGATCGATTATGAATTCAGCTCGATGCTTGTTATCTGATTCTAAAGTTCAACAAAAATACTGGCCAGAAGTAATAAAAGCAGCAGCTTACTTGAGAAATAGAACTGATGCAAATACGATTGAAAATAAAACACCGTTTGAAATTTTGTTCGGAATTAAGCCGAATATTAGAAATTTGAAATTATACGGTAGTAAAGTATTCATTAGAGTGCCAGAAGTTAAGAGAAATTCCAAATGGGATAGAAAAGCCGATATAGGAATACTTGTAGCATATGAAAATAATGGGTATAGGGTTTTGATAAACAATAAAGTTATATTAACTAGACACGTGGAAATTGTTGAAGATAATGAAAATTTGATAGGATCAGGGACTTCGAAAGATAATGACGATATATCTGAAATTGTATTGGACAAAAACTATATTTCGAATGAAATTGAAAATGAAAAATTCATTGAAAGCGAGAATAGTTCTCAAAAAGAATTGAGGAGATCAAATAGAGATAGGAAGAAGCCATATAGGTACGGAAATGCTATTGATTCCAATTATATTTATGTAAACGTAGTAAGCGCAGACAGTCCAACAACTTATGAGTAATCTATCCAAAGTAACGATTATGATTTATGGAAAGAAGCGATGGATAGAGAAATGAATTGTTTAAGGAAAACAAAACGTGGGAAATGGTCGAGAAACCGAAAAATACGAAAATATTAGACCTTAAATGGGTATATACAAATAAGTCTGACGGTAGAAAGAAAGCAAGATTAGTTGTGAGAGGATTTCAGCAGAGAGAAACACTTGAGGATATTTATTCGCCAGTTGCTTAGATTCAAACATTAAAATTATTGTTAGCATATTGTGTGCAATTTGGATTAATTATTATGCAAATGGATGTAGAGACGGCTTTTTTGAACGGAACCGTTAAATCAGAAATTTACGTTAAACAGCCAAAGGGTTATGATGATGGAACGGAAAAAGTATGTAAGCTTATAAAATCATTGTATGGATTGAGAGAAAGTCCTAGAGCTTGGTATGTATGTTTTGATGAGTTCATAACTAAATTAGGTTTTCAGAGAAGTGAAATTGATTATTGTCTTTATATCTTGGAGAGGAGATAATATTTTTGATTCTATTTGTTCATGATTTACTGATATGTGGTAAAGATGGAAAACGGATTGACGAAATAAGAAATAAACTATCACAGAGATTTGCAATGAAGGATATTGGGGAAATTAAAACTTATTTAGGAATAAACATTGAATATGATCATGAGAAATGTAAAATGACACTTAATCAAAGTGACTATATAGAGTCTCTAGCTACGAAGTATAATTTGAAAAATGCGAAATTGTATGCTACGCCTATGGAGCAAAATTGAAGTTTGGAACCCACGCAGTCAGCCTCAGATGAAATCAAATATCGGAATTTAATTGGAGCTTTGTTATACATAAGTACGGGAACAAGATTAGACGTGAGTTACAGTGTCAATTATATGAGTAGATTCCAAAATAGTTACAATGAAACTCATTATAAATATGCACTGAGAATTTTAAAATATTTGTACTTAACTAAAGATTTGAGTTTAACGTACAAAAAGAGTTTAAATAATGATATAACAGATTCCTTTGTTGATGCTGACTGGGCAGGAGATAAATTTGATAGAAAATCAACTACAGGTTACGTAATACGATTTTTCGGAAATGTAATTTATTGGAAATAAAAAAAAAACAAAGCAGTGTGGCGAAATCGTCAACAGCTGCAGAGAATGTAGCTCTTTCTGAATGTGTGAGCGAAATCAAAGTTCTCGTGAAATTATTGAATGAATTCAGAATTGAGTTTGAAAAACCGATAAATATATATGAAGATAACTCAGGAGCTGTTGCTACTGCAAAGTTTGGAAATTTAACAAAGAATTCGAAACATATAGAAATACACTATCATTTTGTAAATGAGTGCTATGAGGATGGAATAATAAGAATTATTAAAATTGAATCTGAATTGAATTTAGCAGATATTTTGACAAAAGCACTTGGTGGAGTTAAATTTGAAAAGTTCAGAAATTCTTTGAATATTGTTTAGATTTTAAACAGAATCTTATTGGATATTGTGGCAAGAAATTAAGGAGGTGTGTTGGAAAATGAGTAATTTCTTTTATACAATAATTTCACGAATGCAACGAGCAATGGTGTCGCGTGTTTGGTCGCGGTGTTTCGCTAAAAATCGAACTGTGTGACGTTAGGCAGTGCGAGTGTGTTTAAACAAAATACAGTTGGATAGTAGTCACCATAGAAATAGTGTAAATAATTTATTATAACATATTGTGCAAAAATAAAAAAGTTGTCCAGAGTTGATCCTGTCTAAAATTAATTTTACAAAACCAGGTATTCCGGGAGCAAAATCTGCTGAACAATATTAGAAACTAGTCGGCTTATTTCTCTGTATAAATGGTAAAGTACGGGGACAAACCGTTATAGAACGTCATCTGGTTGGATTGGTGTCAATCTTTCTACCGAAGTCCATACCATCCGAGAAGCTAACCCGATATATCCAGAGTAACACTTCGTGTTCAGAGAAACAAAATTGGTATTCATTTTCAGGGACGGGCACCATAGATTCATATATGAATTGGAAGACCGATCATCAAAACCGTTCGAGCAAGATACCACCATGTTTTGAGAGTCGAAACTGCTATGTCAACTGATTCACCTGTCCTGTGATTACGACAGTCGAAACCGGGTATTCCGCGACTAAATCCGCAGTACAATATTGGGAATTACTCACGCTATATCATGATTATAAATTCTTAAGATCAGGGTCAAACCATTGTAGATCGTTACCTATTGCTATATAGTCATCCATTTAGCCGAAGGCCTTACCATCAGAGAACATATCCCGCTGTATCGAGAGTATATCTTCGTGCTCAGTGAAGCAAATTTATACCTTACATTGTCAGGGGCACCTAAGTTTTCATGTATGAATAATATGATCGATGGTTAAAACGTTCGATATCGTCACCACCTTCATTGAGAGTTGCATAGCCAAGGCAATATGAAGATGAAGCACCTATCCTGTGATTCCAAGAGTCAAAACCAGTCATTGCCTGAATAAATCCGCTGAATTATATAGGCAATTGACACGATAATTCAGGGTTTGAAACATTAAGGCAGAAAGACAAACGGTCCCGAAAAACATTACCAATTGGTATAGTATAACTCTTTTTACCGAAGGCCTTTCCATCCGCGAACCAATCCCGCTGCATAGACAGTATAACTTCGCATTCAGAGAAGCAAAATTAGTATTACATTTTTAGTGACGGGAAACCTCAATTACCTGTATCAGTATAAAGATCGAGGGTTAAAACTATCAGAGAAACCTTATCACCTTCTCTGAGGTTCGGACGGCTGAGTCAATTACTTCACCACTAGTTCTGCTTCCGAGAGTCAAGCCTGGTATTGAAGGAGTAAATCCTCTGAACTGTATTGGCAATAGACACGATGATTGGACTGTTTCAATGTTAAAGTAGTGCGTCAAAACTGCTGTAGAACGTTACCTATTTGTATACGGTCAAACTTGTGACCGATATCCTTACCTTCGGTGAGACTAACCTGCCGTTTCGAGACTATAAACTTCCTGTTTAGAGAACGAAATTAGTTTTTCATTTTTCGGGACGAGCAACCTTAAGTTCATGCATGAATCAGAAGATTGAGGGCCAAACCGTTCGAGATCGATCCCACCTTTCATTACGGGATGAACGGCTTAGTTAATAGCTTCACCTATCCTGACTTTTCGATAGTCATACAAGGTATGCCTGGAGACAATCCGATGAACATTACTGGAAATAGACACATTAATTCACAGTATGAATGTCACAGTAGAGTGTCATAATGTCGGCGAACAATACCAATTCGTATTAAGTCATTCTTTTTACCGAAACAGCTTACCTTCCGCGAACCTAACACGCTGTAGCGAGTGTCTCACTTATTGTTCACGGAAAACAATTTAGTAGAAAATTTTAGTGGACGGACACCACATTCCAGTGCATAAATATCAATATCGAGGGTCAAGGCGTTCGTACCATCCAATTCGAGAGACGCAAAGCGAATCAATAGATACACCAGTCCCTGTGTTTCCAAGGGTTAGACCGGGTATTTTCGCGAGTCGATCCACAGAGCAGTAATACCATTTGACACACTTACTCACGGTATGAATATTAAAGTAGGACGTCAAATCGTGGTAGGGACGTTACCTATTGGCGCGGTATTAATCTTTCTACCGAATACCTCACCTTCCGTGGACCTAAACCCGCCTTATCGAGAGTAACAGCTTCGTGTTGAGTGAAACAAAATTAGTATAAAAATGCAATGTATTCCTGGAGTAATTCCGCTGATGAATATCGGGGAATTGACACCTTAATTCACGGTTTGAATATTAATGTAGTTGCGGCACAGTCTTTTAGAACGTTGCCAATTGGTATAAAGTCAATCTCTATACGCATGGCCATATCTTCAGAGAATCTAACCAGCAGTTTCGAGAGTATAGTTTTCGTATTCAGAGAAAGAAATAAGTCTACATCTCTTTGACGGGTGCCTTTATTTTCAAGTATGAATTAGAAGATCGATTGTCAAACCCTTCGAGAACGTGATCCCCCCCCCCCCCCCCCCTCCCTCGCCCCAATCCCCAGGGAATCGAACGGCTAAGTCAATAGCTGCACAATATACTGCGATAGCGAGAGTCAAACCAGGTATTCAGGAATTAAATACAATGAACAGATTCGGCAATAGGCAAACTGAATTCACTGCATGAATATTCAGATTGAGTGCCAATCCGTCGGACAAAATTACCAAATGGTATAAAGTCATTCTCTTTACCCAATACTTTCCCAACCGAGAACCCAAACCGCTGTGTCCCAGAGTATAACTTTCTGCTCTGAGAAATAAGTTAGTACTTATTTCAGTGAAGCGGAAACCTTAACTTCATGTAGGAATTAGTAGATCGATGGTCAAATCTGTTCCAGAAACGTTTACCACCTTCTACGAGAGACAAACGTCTAAGTCAATAACTGGACATATTGTGTGACTCCGAAAGTTAAATCAGATAGTTTCAGGAGTATATTCGTTGGGTCTGTTGTGGCATCAGACCACCTTAATTTCACGTCTTGAATATTAAAGTACATAGACAAGCTGTTTTGAGAGCGTTTACCAATTGGTATAAGGTCAAAACGTTTTTGACGATGGCTCTACCATCCGAAAAAACGGACCAGCTGTATCGAGGGTATAGCAGCGAGTGTAGAGGTGCGAGCTAGTATACAATTTTAGTGACTCGCACCTCAATTTTCTTGTATGAATTAGAAGATCGAGCGTCCAAAACTGCTCGAGAACAATGCCACATTCTGTATGAGACGAACGCAAAGCGAATAGCTTCACGTATCCTGAAATACCAAGAGCCGGACCTGGTATTCCGGCAGTAATTGCCCAGTAACAGTGTTGGCAATAGACATCTCAATTCATGGTGTGAATGTTAATGTAGATCGTCTTACTGTCTTACTGTATACACTCTACCGGCTGTATCGAGATCATAACTTCCTGTTGACACATACATGTTAGTATACATATTCTGGACGGGCACCTTATTTACATAAACGAATAGAAAACATTATGTATTAAACCTTTCGGCGGCGATGCTACCTTCATTCAAGCAGAACCGCTAAAAATAACATCTTCACCTATCCTGTGATCCCAAGAGTCAAACCAGGTAATAGGCGTCGAAACCTGCTGCACATTATTGGCATTAGTCCACGCAACTTTACGGTATGAAATATTAAAGAACAGAGCCAAAGATATGTAGAACGTTACCTATTGCTCTATAGTCCGACGTTTTTACAACAGCCCTTATATTCCGAGAACCTAATCTGCAGTACCGAAAGGATAACCACGGCTTGAGAAATACATATTAGCTTACAGTTCAGTGACGGGCACCCTTATTTCATGTATGAATTAGAATATCGATGGCTACACCGTTCGATAACTTAACCACTTTTTTGTAGCTTGACGGCTGACTCAATAGCTTCAACTTTCCTTGTGATTCCGAGAGTCAAACCTGGTATTCTGGGTTTTACATGCGCTGAAACAGTATTGGCAATGGACATGTTTAATTCTCGATATGGATGTTACTGTAGTAAGTCAAAACGTTCGGAGAACATTACAAATTGATATATAGTCAATCCTTTTACCGAATACATTACCTTCCTAGAACCTGAGCCGCTGTAACGTGAGTCATGCGTACTTTCCACTGAAACCAATTAGTAGACATAATAGCAGATGCACACCTTAAATTCATGTCTGAATATGACAATAGAGGGTCAATCTGTTCGAGAATGTTTTCCAGCTTCTGGTAGTGACGAACAGTTTAAGTCTACAGCTTTACAAATCCTATTGCTCGGGGAGCCAAAACCAGGTTACTCCGGGAGTATGTCCCGCTAATGTGTTTTTGGCAATAGACATCTTAGTTCGTTAGTTTGAATATTACAGTAAAGTGTCAAATCTTCTGGGTGCGTTACAAATTGGTATAAAGTCAAACGTTTTACCGAAGGCCTTATATTCCGCGAAACTTGCCGACTTAATCCAGAGTATAAGTTCGCGTTAACGTAAAAAAAATAAGCATTCATTATAGTGACGGGCACCTTATCTTCATGTACGAATTAGATGGTCGATGCTCAAGCCGCTCAGGAATGATCGCACCTTCTGTGTGAGACGAACGGCTAAGTCAGTAGCTTCATCTATCCTGCCATTCCGACAGTCAAACGCGGTGCTGCGGGAGTAAATCCGCTGAACAGAATTGGCAAACAGGCAACATGATTCACGGTCTGAATATTAAAATAGTGGGTCAAACCGTCTGAGAAACGTTACCACCCTCTTTGAGAGTCGAACGGATAAGTCAATAGCTCCGCATATACAGTGATTCGGAGAGACAAACTGGATATTCCCTGGAGTAAATCTGCTGATGAGTATTGGCAATAGACACTGTAATTCGCGGTATTTAATATTAAAATTGAGCCCTAAAACCGTTTTGAGAACGTTATCAATAGTTATAAAGTAAAAAACGTTTTTACCGAAGGACGTACTATCCGCGAATCTCACCCGCTTCATCGAGAGTATAAACCACCTGTTCAGAGGATCAGATTAGTAAACATTTTTAGTAACGGAGACCATAATTTTCACTATGAATATCAAGATCGAGGGTCAATCCGATCGAGGACGCTGCCACATTCTGTGAGAGGCGAAGATCGAAGTCAAAAGCTTCACGTATCCTGAGGTTCCTAAGGTCAAAACGAGTCATTCCTGGAGTAAATCCGCTGAACAATGTTGGCAATAGACACCTTAGTTCTCGGTTTTGAATATTAAGATAGAGCGTCACACCGTGGGAGAACGTTTACCAACATCTATAAAGTCAAACGTTTTTACCGAAGAACTTACCTTCCGCGACCATCTGCCGCTTCATCGAGAGTATAACTTCGTGTTCAAAGAAAGAAATTGGTATTGATTTCAGTGACGGGCACCTTAATTTTCATTATGAATTCGAAGGTCGTGGGCCAAACAGTTCGAGAACGTTTACCATCATATTTGTGATTCGAAACGGCTTAGTCAACAGCTACGCTCATCCTGTGATTCCGAGAGTCGAACCCGCGCATTCCAGGAGAAAAATCAGCTGAACAGTATTGGCAATAGTATTGGCAATGTACACAGTCCAAAACCGTTGTAGAAGGTTACCTCTTGTTAGAGAGT
>NW_027470031.1:0-47852 GCF_051020765.1 Lasioglossum baleicum | reverse complement strand
GGATTGTTGGGATACGGTACTTGACCGTATGCATAGCAGCGCACAGGATCGACACGATCGTAGTGTACTTGCAGTTACGTACAGTATTTCGGAGCGACACTACTGCATGGCCTTTGTTAATTTTTCTGCCTTGGTGTTGTACCGTATGCATTTTCCCCATTGTCCTATTTATTTATGGAAGCTGAAGTTTACTCATATGATATTTTCGATTTGTGTCAAAATTTTCAATTTTTAATTGAGAAAATTTTCATTTCTGAGGAAAAGTGTGTTTGTAATTAGTTGAGTGTACGCTTACGACAATATTTTGATAAACTGATTGTTATTTCACATGATTGCCTGTATACGTACCAGCCCTTCCCTAGCGGCACGACTGGCATTGTCTTGCAGTTGCGTTCGGTACAGCGGAGCGACAATACACTATGGGCATTATTAGATTCTTAATCGTTAATATTGTAACGTAAGAATTCATTCGCAGTTTTCTATTTATTTCTGCATATTGTAATTTACTGATATGGTATCTTCGATTTATCAAAATTATTAATTTCTAGTTTTCAAAATTTTATTCCATAGTAAAAGTGTCGTTGGAATTTGTTGACTATACGTTTATGACATTATACGGTTAAACATATTGTTAATATATACGATTGTCTGTAGACGTAACTACGCTTCCGGGTCAACACGGCTGGACTAATCTTGTAGTTGCGTTCACTAGATCGAAGCGACACTGCTCCATAACCTTTGTTCATTTTTTAACCTTGATATTGTACCACTTGCATTCTTTCACTATTTTCAACTCATTAGTACATACAGTAATTTACTGTTTCAATTCTTTTGATATATTGAAAATGCCCAATTTCTAATATCAATCATTGTACATTTTATGTATGGTGCCTTTGGAATTTGATGAGTGTTCGCTTATGACAATATGTTGATGAATAGTTAGTCATTATATATTATTGTCTCCATATGTACAAACGCTGCCGGAGCGACAGCACTGCATCCGCCTTGTTGTTGCGTTCGCTAGGTCGGAGCGACAAATGCTGTATGGTCTACGTTAATTTCTTTAACCTTGATATACTACCGTATGCATTCCTTCGCATTCCTCCATTTATTTATATATACAGTAATTTACTGTTTTAATACCTTCGAATTTTTCCATAATTCCCAATTTTTAATATCAATCATTGTACATTTTATGAAAACTGTCTTCGGAATAAGTTGAGAGTACGTTTATGTCATCAGTTTTCTATATTTGTTGTTATTTTATACGATTTTGCGTGTACGTACCTTCGCCTCCGGAGCGACACGGGTGGAGTTCTCTTGCAGATGCGTTTGGAATATCGGACCGACAGTGCTGTATGGGCTTTGATAATTTCTTTACCTTGATATTATACCGTGTGCATTATTTCTCTGTATTCTGTCTATGTCTTCATACTGTAATTTACAGTTATGATATCACCAATTATTTTCATAATTTTCAATTTTTGGTTTATAGAATTGTATCTATCAGTGAAAGTGTCTTTGGAATTAGTCGAGTGTACGTTTATGCCTATATTATGATAAAACATATTTTTATTTTACATAATTTTCTTTATACGTACATACGCCTCCGGAGCGACGCGCCTGATATGGTCTTGCAGGTGCATTCGGCATATCGGACCGACACTACGGTATTATCTTCGTTAATTTCTCTAACCGTGATATTATACCGAATGCATTCTTTCGATATTCACTATTTATTACTACTTTCTGTGATCTACTGTTATGATATTTCCGATTTTATTCAAACCCTCCAATTTTATATTTCTGAAATTGTATTTTTTAGGAGAAGTGAAAATATCATAGCAGTAACTTACAGTATGTATAAATAATTGAAAAACTGGGAAAAAATTCTTGCTGTACAATATCATGGTTAAAAACATTATCAACGACCATCCAGTAGCATCGCTCCGATCTGCCTTACGCAACTGCAAAGCCACTACAGCCGTGTCTTTCCGGAAGCATAGGTGCGCATACAGGAAATCGTACGAAATAACATTAAGTATGGCAAAATATAATCATAATCGTCCACTTAACTAATTCCAAAGATACTTTAATAAGAAATACAATATTTTAAATAAAAATTGGAGACATCGGAGGAAATTAAGGATATCGTAAGAGTAAATCGTGGTATTTCTAAATAAAGAGAGAATTCCGAAAGACTGAATACGGTACAACATTGTTTTCAAAGGAATTAACGACGACCATCCAGTTGTGCCGCTTCGATATGCCGATCCCAACTGCAAGACCACTCCAGTCGTGTCGCTTGGGAAACGTAGGTACTTATGCAGACAGTGATATAAAATAGCAATGTGTTTTGCAACATATCGATATAAAAGTGAACTCCTCTAATTCACACGGCACCTTTCCTGAAAAAATGTAATTTTTAAAATAAAACTTGGAAGTTTCGAAGAAAATGGAAAATATCATAACAGTAAATTACAATTAAATCATGTAGTAGTGTCGCACTGATGTACCGAACGCAACTGCAGGTGCACTCCAGTCGTATTGTTCCGTCAGTTTAGGTGCGTATACAGGCAATCATGCACAATAACAGTTAGATAAACAAAATAGTGTCATAAGCGTACACACGCCTATTTTCAAAGGCAGATTTACCAGGAAATACAATTTCTTACAATAGAAATGGAAAATTATAAAAAAGAAATCTAAAATATCATTACAGTATATGAAAGAACGTATAAAATAAATGGACAAATTGGGAAAGAATGCATAAAGTTTAAAATCATTGGTTACAGAAATTAACGAGGACAATCCAGTATGCTGCTCCAATCTGCCGTACCTAACTAGAAGACCACTACAACCGTACCGCGCCCGAAGTGTAGGTACGTATACAATGAATCATATAAAATAGAAAGAATTTAACATAATATTGTCTCAAACGTACATAGATATTATTCCAAAGACACTTTTACTAAGACATACAATTTCTTAAAATAAGAATGGAAAATTTCGAAGCGAATAGAAAATATCATAACAGTAAATAACAGAATGTATAAATAAATGAAAAAATTGGTAAAAAATTCATACGGAGTAAAATCATGGTTACAGAAATTAACGATGGTCATCCAATAAGCCGATCCGACCTGCCGCACGCGCCTACAAGAACAGTCCAGCCGTGACACGCCGGAAACGTAAGTACATTTACAGAATATCATATAAAATAATAACAAATTTATCGAAATATATTCATAACCGTGCACTCATCTATTTCCAGGGACACTATTCCTATAAAATACAATTTTTGATGTTAAAAATTTGAGATTTCGAAAAGATTCGAAAATGTTATAACAGTAAATGACAATATGTCGAAATAAATAGAAAGCAGCAAAGGGGTGCATACAGTACAATATTAAGGCTTAAGAAGTTAAACAATACCTTATAGTAGGCTCGCTCCTATCCACCGTACGCAACTACTTTCCCGCTCCAGGCGTGTCGCCCCGGAAGCGTAGGTACGTATATAGACAATCATGTAAAATAACAATATGTTTAACAGAATAATGTCATAAACGTACACTGAACTAGTTCCAAGGGCACTTGAATTCAGAAATACAATTTTTTAGCTAACAATAGACAATTTCAAAAGAAGTTGTAATGACCATGACAGTAAATTGCAGTATTTGTACGTAAATTTAAAACTGAGAAAGAATTGCTTGCGGTACAAAATCATGTCTTAAGAAATTAACGGAGACCATACAGTAGTGTTGCACGATCTGCCGTACCATCATTCACTGTTCGAATATTATAATAGGAGGCCAGGCCATTACAGAACTTTACCCATTTATATACAGTCCAACTTTTTACCGTAGGTCATTCCTTCCGAGAAGCAAGCCCGCTTTATCGAGGGCATTACTTCCTGTTCCGAGAAGCAAATTAGTAGACATTCTAGTGACGGGCACCTTAATTTCGTGTATGCATTAGAAAGTCGGTAGTCCATTGCCAATGGACACCTTACCTCACTGTGTGAATATTATACTAGAGTGTCATACCGTTTGAGAGCGTAACCAATTGGTATAAAGTCAATAGTTTTACCGGAGGCCTTACCTTCCGCGAATATCACTGGATTCTTCGAGAAAATGAGTTCGTATTCAGAGAATGAAGTTAGTGTTCATTTCAGTTGACGTATTAGAGCGGAGCGTCAAACGGTTTGAGAACGTTTGCAATTGGTATAACGTCATTTCTTTTACCGAATACCTTACCCTCCGAGAACCCAAAACGCTGTTTCGAGTGTTTTGCTTATTGTTCTCGGGAACATATTTGCCCACATAATAGCTGACGTACATCACAGTTTCATGAATAAATATATGAATCAAGAGTAAAGCCGTTCGAGAACGGTACCATCTTGTTTGTGGGTCGAATGGCTATGGAAATACCTACGCCAATCATGTGATTCCGAAACATAAACTTGGTATGCCGGGTGAAAATCCGCGGAACTGTTTTGGTAATATACACATCAATTCACGGATTGAATATTAATGCAGACTGGCCAACCGCTTGAGATCTTTCTCAATTGCTACAAATTCAAATGTTTTACCGAAGACCTAACCTTCCGCGAACCTCACCGGCTTCATCGAAAGAATAAGTACGTGTTTAGAGTGTGAAATTAGTACTCATATCAGAGACGGGCAATTTATCTTCATGTATGAATAAGAAGATCGAGGGTCAAACCGATCGAGACCGTTACCATCATCTGTGGGAGACGAACGGATACGTCAATACCATCACCTATCCTGCGTTTCCGAAAGCCACGCCATCTATCCCGGTAGCATATCCGCTGAACATTATTGACAATAAAAACGTTAATTCACGGTTTGAATATTAATCTGGAGCGTCAAACTGCTTGACATCGTTACTATTGGTTTAAGGTCAACCGTTTTACGGAAGACATTACGCTCCGAAAGCCGAACCCGCTGTAATGAGAATATAATTTCGAGTTCAGAGAACGATATTAGCGTTCATTTCTGCGATGGGCCCCTTATCGTCGTATATGAATTAGAAGATAGAGTGTCAAACTGTTCGACAACTTTGCAACCGTCTGTGGGAGACGAACTGCTAAGTCAATAGCTTCACCTATCCTGCGATTCCGAAGTTAAAGCAGGTATTCCCAGTGTGAGTCCGCTGAACAGCTTTGGCTATAAGCACATGAATTTACGATTTGAATATTAAAGTAGGGCGTCAAACCGTTTTAGAGTGTTACCAATTGGTATATCGTCAAATGGTTATAGAAGGCGTTAACTTCCGCGAATCACACCGGCTTCATCGAGAGATTGAGTTCGTGTTCAGAAAAAGAAACTAGTGTTCATTTCAGCGACTGGCAGCATAATTTCGTGTATGACATAGTAGATCGAGGATCAAACGGTTCCAGAGCATTACCACGCTCGCCGAGAGTCGAACGGCTAAGACAACAGGTTCTGCTATCCTGTGATTCCGGTAGATAAACCAGATATTCGGGTAGTAAATAGTATTGTCAGTAGGCGCCATAAATCATGGTTTAATATTGCAGTAGCTCGTCAAACTGTTTGATACCGTTACCAATTGGCGTAAAGTCAAACGTTATACTGAATGCCTTGCCTTCCGCGAACCTCACCCACTTCATCGAGAGTATAACTTGGTGTTCAGGGAAGAACAATAGTATCCATTTAATGGCCGGGCACCTTCAATTCATGTATGAATTAGAAGGTCGATGATGAAACATGTGCACATCGATACCACCATTTCTGGGAGTCGCACAGCAAATCCAACAGATTCACCGATCCTGTTATTCCGAGAGTCAAACCATGTATAGCGGGAGCAAATACGATGAATAGTATTGACAATAGGCATACTAATTCATTGTATGGATATAAAAGTTGAGCGTCAAACCGTACGAGTACGTTACCAATTGGTATAAAGTCAATCCTTTTAACGAACAGCTTATCGACCTAGAACGAACACCGAACTAGCGAGTGTCTTCCTTAGTGCTCACGGAAACAAAATGGTGGTCACTATAGCTGACGGAGACCTTATTTTCGGGTCTGAATAGCAAAATCGAGAGTCAAACTACTCTAGAAGGGTACCACATTCCTTCGGATTCCAACGGCTAAGTTAATAACTTTACGTATTCTAGGATCCCGAGTGACAAAATAGGCACTCTGGCAGTATGTGTCCCGTAATGTATTGGCAATAGACCCCATAATGCTCGGAATCAATATTGAAGCAGACCGACATACCGTTTTTGAGCGTTACGTACATGTATATAGTTAAACGTTTTACCGAAAGCCATACCTGCCGAGATTGTAAACCTCCGTATCGAGAGTATAAATTTGTGTTCAGAGAAACACATTAGTATATATTTTAATGATGGGCACCATAATTTCATGTATTGTTTATGAGATCGAGGATCAAACCGTTCGAGAACGTTACCACCTTCTCTGAGAGACGTACGGCTGAGTCCATAGCTTGTCGTATTCCTATATTCGAAGAGGCAAACCATGTATTCCGGGAGTAAATGTTACTTATTTCCTACCTTGAACACTGAGCAAGACACTTGCATCAGCGGGTTGGGCTTCTCGGATGGTATGGCCATCTGTAAAAGGTTTGACTCAAAACTAAAATATGAAGCTCTATAACCGTCTGACGCTCTACCTTCACATTCGTACCGTGAATTGAGCAGTCTATTGCGAATAATATCCAGAGGATGTGCTCCCGGAATACCCGGTTTGACTTTCGATATGACAGGATAGGTGAAGCTATTGATTTAGTCGTTCCTCTCTCAGAGAAGGTGGCATCGTTCTCGAGGGGTTTGACACACGGTCTTCTTTTTCATACATGAAAATAAGGTGCCCGCCTTCTAAAATGTCGACTAGTTCGTTCCTCTGAACCCGATGAAAGATAATCGCTACGGCCGCTTGAGTTCTCGGAAAGTAAGGTATAGGTTAAAACGAATGTCTTTATACCAATTGGTAATGTTCATCGTCCGTTGGACTCTCAACCATAATATTCACGTCGTGAATTATGGTGCCCATTGCCTATATTGTTCAGCGCGTTTTCTCCCAGACAACGTGGTCTGACTCCCGCAATCACACGGTAGGTGACACTATTGACTTAGAGGGGCGACTTTCAAAGAAGGATGGATCGTTCGCCAACAGTTAGACTCACGATTTTGCTATTCGTACATGGATAATATCTGCCCGTCTGCTAAAATGACTCCTAATTTGTTTCCCTGAATCCACGATACAACGGGTTGTGCCCTAGGAAGGTAGGGTACCCGGTATGGAGAATGACGTTATATATATTGGTGAAGATCCACAGCGGTTTGACTCTGTGCATTAATATTCATACAGTGAGGTGAGGTGTTTAGTGTCAACAATATTCAGCGCATTAACTACTGGAATACACGCTTCCCTCTCGGAATCCCAGGATAGCTTCAGCTACTGACTTAGATGTGCGGCTTGCAAATATGGTGATACTGTCATCGAAAGGTTTCACACTCGATCTTCTAATTCATGCATGAAGATAGGGTGCCCGTCACTGAGATGAATAGTAACTCCTTTCTCTGAACACGAAGTTTTACTCTCAGTGAAGTCGGTGTAATTCTCGGATGTTAAAGCCTTCTTTAGACATTTGGTAAGCAATTGGTAACGTTCTCAAACGGTTTGTCGCACTACTTCAATATTCAATCCGTGAATTAGGGTGTCTACTGCCAAAATTGATCAGTGGACTTACTCCCGGGATACCTAGTCTGCCTTTCGGAATCATAGGAATAGTGAAGCTATTGACTTCGCCATTCGATTCTCAGAGAAGATGGGAACGTTCTCGAACGGTTTGCCTCTCGATTTTTCTATCCGTACGTGAATATAGGGCTTCTGTCTGTTAAAACGCCTACTAATCTGTATCCGTACGGTAAGGTAATTGGTAAAAAGGCAGACCTTACTGAAACTGCAAATGTTCTCCAAAGGATAATCTATGTACTTTAACCTTCATACCGCGAGATGTTGTGCCTATTGCCAAATCTGTTCATCGGATTGACGTACGGAATATCTGGTTTGACTATCGGAATAACAGGATCGCTGAAGGTACTGACTTAGCTGTGCGACGCTCAAAGTAGGTGATAACGTTCTCGAACTCATTGACTGGCGATGTCTATATTCATCCATGAGTTTAAGGTGCACGACCCTAAAATGAATACTATTTTTCTTCTATGTATACTTATTTATACCCTCGATACACCGTGTTAGGTTCTCGGAAAGTAAGGTGTCCGGTAAGAATTTTGTCGTCATACCAATTCGAAATATTCGCCGACGGTTTGACTCTCAACTATAATACTCATATCGTGAATAGAGGTGCCTATTGCCAATACAGTTCTGTAGATTTATTTCCGGATTACGTGGTTTGACACTCGGTACAGCAAAATACCTGTCTCTATTGACTTTGCAGTGCGCCTCTCGAAGAAGGTGATATCGTTCTCAAACGGATTGACTCGCGATCTCTTTATGTATACATGGAAATAATGTGCCCGTCTGCTAATGTGTGTACTGATGTGTTCACGTAAAAACGGAGCGAGACCATCGCTACAGCGGATTGGGTTCTCGGTCAACGTGTGTCGGAGATTTAACGTGCGGTTCCTGCCACTAGGGCTTGATCCACACGGCCACCATGGGCGCGGCATTGGTATACGCCCAATCAGCGCAGGGCGTGGCGCACCTTACAACGCACCTACCAATTAGCTCGTAGACCGCAAGCCCTACGCGACAACCTTGGGTAGTCCGGGATCATTTTAAATCCCTACTGACTCTGCAGGCCAGTGCCCGAGCTGATCTCACGCAGCTCTCCCGTGGAAGGTACAACCCCTCCGAAGGCGGGCCCCCTAACCCGCAAAATGGGCTTACCACTGTCCCCTCGGGGCCAACCCAAGCAACCGGCTGGGGGTGGGCGGGCTCCGGTCCGCCCACCCCAGGGCTCGAAACGGTTCCCGATGTACCAGTGTATGCAGGGCCGTACTGGTCATACGCCGCGTAAGGACACCTTTCTCCCTAAATGGGGTGCTTGCTCACCTCGGCCGACGTTCGGCCGACTCGGCACCGTGGGTTCGTCATACCCATACTGCAGTCGGACGAGAAGGCCCACCGCAGCCCCTGCGGGGTGCGCTCGCGGTCAGTGAGGTATTATGTGAAAGGAATGTCTTTATACCAATTGATAATGTACCCCGATGATTTGACTTTCAACATTGATATTCCTGCCGCTATTGAAGATACGAATTGTCAACGCTGTTCAGAGGATTTCATGTCGGCATTTCTGGTTTTACACTTGGTATCACAGGATACGTTATGTTACTGGCTTCGCTGCGCATCCATCAGGAAGGCTGGTAACGTTCTCCAACGGTCTGACTCTCGATTTTACTACTCAGACATGATAATAAGGTGTCCCTCCGCCTAAGTATCTACTGATATCTTTTTGCGTGAACAATCAGCAAGATACATCCTACAGCGTATACCAACTAATAATATTCTCCGACAGTTTGTCTCTCAGCCTTAAATTTCATAACAGGAATTAAGGTGTCCACTGCCAATATTTTACAGGGGATTGACTCTCGGAATACCAGGTTTGACTATCGGTATGATAGGGCAGGTGAAACTACTGACTTAGCCGTTCGTCCGTCAAAGTGGGTGGTACAGTACTCGAACGGTTTCACCATCGAACTTCTAATTACTACATGAAGATAAGGTGCCCGTTACTGTAATGAATACTAATTTCTTTCCCTGAACACGAAGTTATACCCCCGATGCAGCGGGATAGATTTCCCGAGAGTAAGGTCTTCGGTAAAACCTTTGACTATATAGCAATTAGTAACATTCTACAATCGTTATACGGTCTGCATTAATATTCTAACCGTGAATTGAAGTGTCTGTTCCTAATACTGTTTATCTGATTTACTCCAGTTATACCTGGATTGACTCTTCGAATGACAGGAAACGGGAAGCAATTGACTTAGCCGTTCGACTGTCACAGTAGGTAGTAAAGTCCTCGAACGGTTTGACACTCGATCAACATATTCATAGTGAAATTAAGGTCCCGTCACTTAAATGTTCAATAATTTGATGCTCTGAGCACGAAGTTATACCCACGATACTACGTTTTATGATCTCGGAGGGTAAGGTTTGCGATAAGGAATAAGACTTTATAACAATTGGTACCGTTCTCAAACGATTTGAGTATCTACTTTAATATTCGTGTGGTGAATTAATGTTTCTATTGCCAATACTGCTCGGATTACGAGGTGTTACTCACGGAATCACAGGATACGTGAAGTTACTAACTTAGCCGCTCGTCTCTCACAGAAGGTGGCAACGTTCTCGATCGGTTTGACACTCGACCTTCTAAGTCATGCACGAAATAAAAGTGCTCGCCAGTAAATGTGTAGTTGGTCGTTCGTCTGACCACGATGTTATTTGCTGGACACAGCTGGTCTGTTTTTCGGAATGTGAGGCCTTCGGTAAAAATTTTGACTCTGTTACAATCGGTAACGTTCTACAACGGCTGGACTGTGTACTCTAATATTCATAACGAGAATTACGGTGTCTGCCGCCAATACTGTATAGCGGATTTGCACCCGGAATGCCAGATTTGCCTCGCGGATCCACAGTATAAATGAAGCTATTGACTCAGCTGTGCGACACACAAACGTGGTGGTAACGTCATCAATCTGCATGACGCTCGATCTTCCTTTTAACACTCGAAACTGAGGTGCCCGTCACTGACACGTATACAAGCTTATTTCTCTGATCACGGCGTTATTCTGTCGATACAGCGAGATAGGCTTTGGAGGGTAAGGTCTTCAGTAAAACGTTTGACTTTATACAAATTTGTAACTTTCTCAGACGGATTGACGCTCTACATTAATAATCATATCATGATTTACGATGTCTACGGCCATTACTGTTCAGCGGATTGAGTCCCGGAATAGCTAGTTTAACTCTCGGATTCACAGAATAATTGATGCTGTTCACGTAGCTGTGCGACTCACAAAGAAGGTGGTTACGTTCGCATACGGTTTGTCCCTCGATCGTCTAATTCATAGTTGAGATTATGGTGTCCGACTCTAAAATGCATGCTAATTTGTTTCTCTGAACACGAAGTTATACCCTCGACATATCAAGCGGGATCGTTTCGCGGAAGGTAAGATATCCGATGAAAAGTTTGACATTCTACAAATTGGCAATGTCCTCTAATGGCTTCTCCCTATAATTTAATATTTATACGGTCAAATAGGGTGTCTATTGCCATCCCAGTATAGAGGATTTACTGCTGGAATACCTTGTTTGACTTTCTGAATCACAGGGTGTATGAAGCTATTGACGTAGCCGTTTGAGTCTCGAAGGCTGTGGTAACTGTCGCGAAGTGTTTGACCCTTGATCTTCTTATTCATAATGAAATAATGGTCCCCGTCACTAATTTGTATTCTAGTTCATACCTCTGAACACGGTGTTATACTCCCGATACACCAGGTTAGTTTATCGGATGGTAACGCAATCTGCAGAAGTTTGACCATAAACCTATAGGCAATGCTGTATAACTACTTGACGGCGTGCTATAATATTCAAAGGGTACATTGAGGTATCTACTGCCAACACCCTTCAGCGGACTGACCCTCGCTTTTCCCGGGTTGACTCTCGGAATCACGTGATAAGTAAAGCTTTTGGAATAGCTGTTCGTCTCACACAGAAGGTGGCAACCATCTCGAGCGGTTTAACGCTCGATCATCTAATTCGTACATGAAGTTAAGGTGCCCGACACTGAAATGTATACTACATTGTTTCCCCAAACACGGAGCTATAATTTCAATACGGCGGGTTAGCTTCTCGGAAGGTAAGGCATTCTTTGGAACGTTTGACTCCTTAGCAATTAGGAACATTCTCACACTGTGTGACAAGCTATTTTAATATGCACTTCGCGAATTAGTTTATCTATTTCCAATCCTGAACAGCGCATTTACTCCCAGAGAACCTAGTTTGACTCTCGGAACAACAGGATACGTGAAGCAATTGTCTTAGCCGTTCGAAAATCAAAGAATGTGATAACGTTCCCGTACGGTATAACCATCCATGTTCTAATTTATACATGAAGTTAAGGTGACCGTCACTGAAATGAAGACAAATTTCCTTCTCTGAACACGAGGTTATACTTTCTATTCTGCAGGTTAGGTTCATGGACGGTAAGGTCTTCACTAATACTTTTGACATCAGACCAGTATGTAACGTTCAACGATGGATAGAACTGTGTACCTTAGTATTCATACCGTGAATTAAGATGTCGATTACCAATAATGTACAGTTATGTGTCTCTCGGCATACCTGGTTCGTCCTTCGGAATCACAGGATAGGCGAATATGCCGACTTATACATTCGACTCTTTAAAAAAGGCGGTAACATTCTCGAACTGATTGACAATCGATCTTCTCAGTCATACATGAAATTATGGTGCCCGTCACTGAAATGAGAACTAATTTCTTTCCATGAACACGAATTTATACTCTCGATACTGCGGGTTGGGATTTCATGCGGTAAGGTCCACGGTGAAACGTTTGAATTTATAGCAATTTGTAGCGTTCTACAACGGTTTGACGGTCTCCCTTAATATTCATACCTTGAACAATGGCGTCTATTGCCAACACTGTACCGGGCTTTCAGTCCCGGAATACCTCGTTTGACTCTCGGAATAACAGGACAGGTGATGCTATTGTCTTAAATGTGTGACACTGTGGGATGGTTGTAACGATCGCGAACGAGTGAGCACTCGATCTTCTAATTCCTACATGAAGTTAAAACGTCCGTCACAAAAATGAATAGTATCATCTTTCCCTGAACGCGAAGTTATATTCGCGATGAGGCGTCCGATATTCTTGGAAGATCGTGCCTTCAGTAAAACGTTTGACTTTATAGCAATTGGTAACGTTCACAAACGGATTGACGGTCTAATTTAATATTCAAGCTGTGAAATAAGGTGTCTATTGCTAATATGTTTCAGCGGATTTACATACGGAATTCCTGATTTATCTCTCGGAATCTAGGGGTGGCTGAAGCTATTGACTTATCCGTTCGAATCTGAAGAAGTTGGTAACGTTCTCGAACGGTTATACCATCGATCTTTTAATTAATGCATGAAACTATGGTCATCGTCACTAGAATGTATACTAGTTTGTACCTCTGCACACGGTGTTATACTCTCGATTCAGCTGGTCAGTTTTTCGGAAGGTAACGCATTCTGTAAGAAGTTAAACCATACACGAGTAGGTAATGTTCTACAACGCCTTGCCTGCTTTAATATTTAAACCGTAAATTGAGGTGTCTATTACCAATGCTGTTCAACATATTTACTCCAGGAATACGTGGTTTGACCCTCGGAATCACAGGCTAGGTGTAGCTATTGACTTAGCCGAACGAAACTCAAAGAAGATGGTAAGGTTCTCGAAAGCTTTGACTACCGATGTTGATATTGGTTCACAAGCATGTGGCGTCCGTCCCCTAAGATACCAACAAATCTGTTTCTGTTTATATTGAGCAGGTCACTCGCTACACCAGGATTCTGTATCGGAAGGTAAGGTATTCAAAAAAATCATGACTCTATACAAGTTGATAATGCTCTCCGACTGTTTGCCTCCATACTTTAAAATTATTATCACGAAATAAGATGTCAATTACAAATACTGTTCAGCGGATTTATTCCGATGTTACCTGATTTGACTCTAGGATTCACAGCATTGGTGAAGCTATTGACGTATTTCGAATCTCAAAGAAGCTATTGTATTAGCTGTTCGAATCTCAAGGAAGGTAATCACGTTCTCGTAAGCTTTGACACTGGATATTTGAATTCACATATGATATTATGGTGTCCGTGACCATAATGTTTACTAATTTACTTCTCTGGACGCGAAGATATTCTTTGGACGCGGCGGGTTAATTTTACGGAGGGTATTGTATTCCGCAAAGCGTTTGACTTTACAGCAATTGGTATCATTCTGAAACGGTGTAACGCTCTATTTGAATATGCAAAACGTAAATTAAGGTATATATTACCAGTAATGTTCAGCGGATTTGCTCCCGGATTACATGTTTTGAGTCTAGGAATCAATGGGTGAAACTATTGACCGAGCCGTCCGTCCCTCACATAATGTGTCAATGTTCTCGAACGGCGTGACTATCGATCTTCTAATTCACATATGAAGCTATCGTGCCCCTTACTGAAATGAATAGTAATTTCATTCTCTGAACACGAAGTTATACTCTCGATACAGTTCATCGGGGGGTAAGATATTCGGTAAAAGGTTTGACTACGTAGCAATTGGTAACAATCTACATCGGCTTGACGGTCTGCTTTAATATTCAAACCGTGCATTAATGTTTCTATAGCCAATACTCTTCAGAGGATTTCCTCCCGGATTAACTAATTTGATTCACAGAATCACAAGATATGTGAAGCTATTTACATAGACGTTCGTTTTTCACAGAAGCAGGTAACTTTCTCGATCGGTTAGACCCACGACCTTCTTATTCATAATGAAATTAAGATCCTCGTCTCTGAAATGTTCACTAATGTGTTTGCCTAAACACGTTGCTATAATCTCGCTACGGCGTATTAGCTTCTCGCACTTTATGGTTTTCTTGAAAACGTTTGACTTTATAGCAATTAGTAATGTTCTCACACGGTGTGACGCCCTATTTTAATATTCACTACGCGTATTGAAGCATCTATTGCCAATACTATACAACGAATTTACTTCCTGAATACCTGGTTTGACACTCGAAATCGCAGGATGCGTGAAACTATTGACTTAGCCGTTTGTCTCTCACAGTAGGTGGTAACGCCCTCGATAAGTTTGACCCTCTATCTTCCTATTGCTACATGCAATCAACGTGTCCGTTTGCTAAAGTGCCAACTATTTTGATTCCTTGAATACTATGCAAGACACTTGCTGCAGCGGATTAGAATCTCGGAGGGTGTGGTATCCGGTACGAAATTTGACCATATACCTGTAGGTACAGACCGACGATGGTTCAAGTCTCTATATTACTATTTACACCGTAAATTAAGGTGTCTATTGCTAATACTGTACTGCGGTTTGACTCTCGGAATACCGGGTTTGACTATTGGAATATCAGGATGGGTCAAGTTATTGACTTACCTGTTTGACTCGCAAGGAAGGTGATACCGTTCTCGAACGACTGACTCTCGATTTTGCTATTCATACACGGAAATAAGGTGTGCGTCTGCTAAAGTGTCTACTAATTTGATTCCGAGTACACTAAGAATGACACTGGCGACAGCGGGTTATATTTTGGAGGGTAAGGCCTTCGGTAATAAATTTTACCCTATACCAATAGGTGACGTTCTACAACGGATTGAATAGGTCGTTTGTTATTTAAACCGTGAGATATCGCGTCTGTTGCTAATACTGTCTTATAGATTTTCTCCCCGGCTAACTGGATTCGCTCTACGGAACCACAAGATATGTTGAGCTATTGATTAAACCCTTCGACTCTCACAGAAGGCGATTACCTTCTCGAGCGGCTTGACACTGGATACTCTTAGCCATGCATGAAATTATGCTGTACATCACTGAAATGACTACTAATATCTCTTTCTGAAAACGGAGTTATAGTCTAGGTACAGCGGGTTAGCTTCACGGAAGGTAAGACCTTCGATAAAAATTTTGACTGTATAGTAATGGGTAACATTCAACAATGGCTTAAATCTTTTCTTTAATATTTATAATGCGAAGCAGCGTGTCTAATTCCAATGGTGTACTGAGGGTTATGTAGCGGAATACATGGTTTCCCTCTCTGCATCACAGGTTTGGTCGACCTATTGTCTCACCCGTTCGCCTCTCAAAGAGGGTGGTACGCTCCCGAATGTCTTGACCATCGATCTTCTAATTGACACATGAAATTAAGGGGCCTTTCACATAAATGAAGACTAATTTCCTTTTGTGAACACGAAGTTATACTCTCGAAAAGACAGGATAGCTACTACGAAGGTAAGGTCGGTAAAGTATTTGACTTTATACCAAACGGCAATGCTCTCAAACGGTTTGACACTCTACTGTACTATACAAACCGTGGACTAAGGAGTCTATTGGCAATACTGTTCAGCTGATTGACTCCTAGAATACCAAGTTTGACTCCCGGAATCTCGGGATAGAGTGAAGATATTCACTAAGCCGTAAGATTCTCAAATAATGTAGTAACGTTTTCGATCGGCTTGAGGCTCGACCTTCGAATTCATTCATGAAATTAAGGTGCCCGTCACTAAATTGAATAATAATGTGTTTCGCCAAACAAGAAGCTATACTCTCGATACGGCGGGTTAGGTAAGTGATTCGGTGAAACGTTTGACTTTATAGCAAATATGTCGTTCTCACACGGTGTGACGCTCTAATTTAATAAACAATCCGCAAATTAAGGTATCTATTGCCAATATTGTACGGCGCACTTACTGCCGGGATACCTGGTTTGACTTTCGGAATCAGAGGATAGGTGAAGCTATTGACATAGCCGCCCGAAACTTAAGGCTGGTGGTAACGTTCAGGAACGATTTGACCCTCGATCCAGTAATTCATACATGTGAAGCATTTGACTTCGCCGTTCGATTTTCAACGAAGGTGATAACGTTCCCGTGCGGTTTTACTCTACATCTTGTAATTTATACATGAAGTTTAGGTGCCCGTCACTGAAATGAAGACTAATTTCCTTCTCTGAGCACGAGGTTATACTCCCGATGGAGCGGGTAAGGTTCTTGGACGGTAGGGTCTTCGCTAAAACTTTTGGCATTATACCAATTGGTAACGTTCTACAAGGGATAGACTGTGTACCTTAATATACATACCGTGAATTAGTATGTCTATTGCCAATAATGTACAGTCTTGTGACAGTACGTACAGACTAATCTTCTTCTCTATACACGAAGTTTTACTGTCGATACAGCGGCTCAGCTTATCGGAATGTATGTCGTTCGGTAAAGCTTTTGACATTAAGCCAATAGGTAGCGTTCTACAAAGCGTAGACTGTGTACTTTAATATTCAAACCATGAATTGTGAAGTCCACCGCCTCTAGTGTACACCGGACTGACTCCTGGAGTACCTGGTTTGGCTGTCGGAATAGCAGGAGGGGTGAAGCTATTGACTTCGCCGTTCGACTCTCAATGAAAATGGGATCGTTCGCTGACGGCTTGACTGTCAATAATTCTGATCATACGTGAAAATAATGTGAGCATCGGCTATAGTGTCTACTAATATGTTTCCGTGAACATTAAGTAATACGCTGGCTACAGCGGGTTAGATTCCCTTAAGGTAAGGTATTCGGTATGAAGAATGATTCTATACGAATAAGTAATTTTCTCCGACGGTTTGACACTTTACTTTAATATTCGTACGGTGAATTACGGTGTCTAATGCAAATACAGTCCAGCGGATTTACTCCCGGAATACCTGGTTTGATTATCTGAATCGCAAGTACAGGTGAAACTATTGTCCTAGTTGTGACATTCTTAAAGGCGGTGGTAACGTCCTGGAAATGTTTGCTTCTCGATATTCTCATTTATACATGAAATTCAGGTGCCAGTCACTATAATGTATACTTACATGTTTCTCTTATTAAGAAGTTATACCCTCGATGCCGCGGGTTATTTTTTCGGAGGGTAAGGTCTTCTGTAAATCATTTGAATTTATAGCAATTTGTAACGTTCTCTAACGGAGTGACGCGCTATTTTAATATTGAAACCGTGCACTGAGGTGTCTATTGCCAAAACTTTTCTGCGGACTTACTCCCAGAATACCTGGTTTCGCTATCAGCATCACAGGATAGGTGAAGCTATTGTCTTAGCCGATCGGCTCTGTTTGACACTCGATCTTTTAATTCATGCCTGAAATTAAGGAGCCCGACTCTGAAATGAATACTAATTTCTTTCCCTGAAAACGAAATTATACTCACGATATAGCGGGTTAGTTTTTTCGGTGGGTAAGGTCTTCGGTAAAATGTTTGACTCTATAAGAATAGGTAACGTTCTATAACGGTTTTACGCCCTTTATTAAAATTCGAACCGTGAACTAAGGTGCATTTGGCAACATTGTTCACCGGATTTACTCCAGGAATGTGTTGTTGGACTTTCGCAATCAGATGATATATGATGCTATTGCCTTAGCGGTGCCACTCGCAACAAATATGATAACACCCCGGATCGGTTTGACCGGCGATCTTATAATTCCTACATGAAATTATCGTGTCCGTCACTATAATGAGTAGCAATGCCTTTCTCCGAACTCGAAATTATACTCTCGAAACGGAGGGACTGGTACACTGTAGGTATGGTTTCTGTAAGAGTAGAGTTTGACTCTGCACCAATATGTATCGCCCTACAGCGGTTTGACGTCTAGCTTTGATATACAATCACTAAATTAATGTGTTTATTTCCAATAATGCACAGGGCATTTACTCCTGGAATACCTGCTTTGACCATCGGAATCACAGGATGGGTGAAACCATTATCATATCTGTTCGATTTCAGGGAATGTGGTACCGATCTCGAAAGGTTCATCCCTCGAGGTTGCAATTCATACAAGAAATTGTGGACGCCATCGCAAGAATGTATATTAATTTATTTTTCTAAACATGAAGTTATACTCTCGATACAGCTGGTTATCTTTTCGGAGGGTAAGGTCTTCGGTAAAACTTCTGACTTTATAGATATTGGTAACGTTCTCAAACGTTTCGACGCTCTATATTTAATATTCAAACCCTGAATTAAGTTGTCTATTACTAATACTGTTCACCGTATTTACTCCCGGAACACCTTATCTGACTCTCGGAACCGCAGGATAGGTGAAGCTATTGTGTCATATATGCGATTTCACGACGAAGGTGGTAACGTTCTAGAACGGTTTCAGCCTCGATCTCCTCATTCTTCCATGAAATTAATGTGCCCTACACTGCAATGTATACTAATTTGTACTTGTGAGTACGAAGGAATACTCTAAATACATCGGGTAAAGGTCCGAGAGGGTAAGGTTTTGTGTGATACATCTGACATTATCCCAATAAGTATCGGTATACAAATATTTGACTGTGTATTTTAATATTCTAACCGTGAACTAAGGTGCCCATTGCCAATAGTGTACAGAGTATTGACTCCCGGTATACCAAATCTGACGCTCCGAACCACAGGGATTGTGAAACTGTAAACTTAGCCGTTCAACTCCTAAAGAAGGTGGTAACGTTCTCGAATGGTTTGATACTTGATCTCCCTATTGATACATGAAATTAAGATGTCCGTCTGTGAAATTGTCGGCTAGTTCGTTCCGGTGAACTCATAGCTAGACAATCGCTACAGCAGCTCGCGTTCTCGGATTGTGAGGAATACGTTAAAAAGAATGACTTTATACCAATTGGTAATGTTCTCGGGCTGTTTGTCTCTCAACCTTAATATTCATGCCGTGAATTACGGTGTCTATTGCCAATTTTCCTCAGCGGATTTACACCAGGAACACCCGGTTTGACACTCCGAATCACTGGATAGGTGAAGCAATTGAATTAGGCGATCGTCTCACACAGAAGGTGGCAACGTTCTTGAACGGTTTGATCTTCGATCTTTTAATCCATTCATGAAGTTAACGTGCTCGTCACCAAAATGTACAATAATGTGTTTCTTTAAACACATAGCTATGTTCTCGAAACGGCGGGTTAGATTCTTGGACGTTAAGGCCATCGGAAAAGAGTACGACTTGCTGCAAAACGGTATTATTGGATGATAACTCACGGTATGAATATTAAAGAACAGAGTCAAACGGCTGGAGAACGCTACCAATTACTGTATCGTCATACTCCATACCGGGTACCTTACCTTTCGAGATAATGACCCTCTGCTGCGTGGATATAACTCCCATTACAGGGAAATAAATTAGTGGACATTTTACAAGGCGGACACCTTAATTCTATGTATGAATTAGAAGATCGGGGATCGAAACGTTCCAGATTGTTACCACTTTCTTTGAGTGTCGAACGGCTGAGTCAATAGCATCACCTACAATTGCGATTCCGAGAGTCAAGCTTGGTATGCCAGGAGTAAATGTGCTGAACGTTATTAGCAATAGACGTCTTTATTCACGGTATGAATATTAAAGAAGAGCGTCAAACCGTATGAGAACGTTACCTATTGGCATAGCGTCACACTCCTACAGTATACCTTTCCTTCCGCGAACATATGGCGCTGTGTCGTGGATTTAATATCCGGTTCAGAGAAACAAATGAATATACATTTTAGTGACCGCGACCACAAATTCATTTATGAGTATGAAGATCGAGAGTCAATCATTTCGAGAACGTTATCACTTTCTTTCAACGTCGAACGGCTGACTCCAAGGCTTCAGCTGCACATGTGTTTCCGAGAGTCACACCAGGTATATCAGGAGTGTATACGCTGTATACTATTGGCAGTTAACACCTTAATTCGCAGGTTGATTATTAAGTTAGAGCGTGTACCCGTTGGAGAACGTCACCACATGGTATAACGTCAAACGTTGTACATAAGACCTTACACTCCGTGAACCTATTCCTCTATCTCGACGGTATACATTCGTGAACAGCGAAACAAATTAGTATACATTTTAGTGACGGGCACCATAATTGCACGTATGAATTAGAAGTTCTAGTGCCAAAACATTCGGAAGCGTTACCACCTTTTTTGAGTGTTGCATAGATACTGCAATACCTTCACGTATCCTGTGATTCCGAGAGTCGCACTAGCCATTCCGGGAGTAAATCCGCTGAACTGTGGATGCAATACACAATTCACGGTTTGATCAGTAAAGTATAGAGTTATACCGTCGGAGAACGTTAATAGTTGCTTTAGAGTCACACTTTGTGCCCCAGGCCGGACGTTACGAGATGTCAACCCTCTGTATTCAGAGTGTAACTTTGTGTTCAGAGAAACAAATAATTACACATGTTTGATTGGCACCCTAATTGCATGTGTGAATTAGGAGATCGAGGATCGAACCGTACGAGAACGTTATCACTCTGCATATAGGTCGAAACGCTCAGTCAATTGCTTCCCATATACTGTGATACCGAGAACCCATGCCAGGTATTCCGGATGTAAGCGGGCTCCACAGCATTGACAAACGACACCTTAATTCCAGGAATATATGAGAAGGTCGAGAGTCGAACCGTGGAAGACAAATCGAAATTCATGTAAGGTCAGTCATTTTACCGAATACCTTACCTTCCGAACACCGAACCCGCTGTCTGTAGTGCCTAGCATAATGTTCACGGGAACACCTTAGTAGACAATTTAGCAGGCGCACCCCTTATTTCCATGTATTAATAGCAAAATCGAGAGTCAGACCTTTCGAGAATGTTACCATCTTCTTTTCTAGCCCCGCAGCTGCTTCAATAGGTTCATCTATCCTGTGATTCCGAGTGTCAAATCAGGTACTCTGGGGTAAATCCGCTGTACAGTATTGGCAAATGACCCCAAAATTCGCGGCATGAGCATTATAGTAGGCAGTTAAATCAGCGGTGAACGATAGGTATTGGCTCAAACACTACATCGAAATCCTTACCATCGGTGCAGCTAACCCGCGGTATCAAGAGTCTAACGTCGCCCTCAGGGAAGCAAATTCTTATACTCATTAGTGACGGGCACGTTCATTCCATGACCGATTTAGAGGATTGAGGGTCAAAACCCCCGAGATCATTGCTACCTTCAGTGAGAGACAAACCGTTAAGTCGATAGTTTCACGTACCCTGCGATTCCCAGAATGAACCAGCTATTCCAGGCGTAAAACCACTAAACAGTTTTGGCAATAGACATCTTCATTCACGGTTTGAATAGTAAAAGTGAGCGTCAAATCGTTTGTGAACGTTATCAGTTGTTATATAGTTATACGTTTTACCAAATGCATTACCGTCCGAGAAGCTAACCCGCTGTATCTAGCATATAGCTACGTGCCTATGAAGTTAGAATAATAAACATTTTAGTGACGGGATATTCAATGTCATAAAGAATAAGAATATCGAGGGTCAAATTGGTTAAGGAAGTTACTAGTTTCTGCGAGACATGAAGGGCTAAGTCTATAGCTTCACATATCCTGTGATTCCGAAAGCTAAATCAGATATTCCGGGCGTAAATGTGCTGTACAGTATTAGCAATAGACACCTTAATTCACGGTATGAATATTAATCAACACATCCAAACCGTTGCACATCGTTAGTTATTGCTATAGAGCCAAATTTTAACCGAAGGCCTTAACTTCCAAGAACACATCCCGCTGTAGCGATTGGCTTGCTTAGTCCACATTGGAACAAATTATTTGACATTTGGCAGAGGGACACCCTATTTCTAAGTATGAACAGGACGATCGATGGACAAACTGAGCGAGAAAATTACCACCTTCTTCGAGTGAACAAGCGCTAAATGAATAGATACACCTATCCTGTGATTCAGATAGCCAAATCAGTTATTCCGGGAGTGAATGTATTAGTAAACACCTTAGTTATGTGGACCTTAATTTCATTATGAATAAGAAGGTAGAGGGTCAAACCGTTTCAAATCTTTATCACTCTCTGTGACAGACGAACGACTACGTCAATAGCTTCTCCTATCCCGTGATTCCGATAGACAAGCAGGGAAAATCGGGAGTAATTCCGCTGAAGAGTATTGGAATATATACCCTAATTCACGGCTTGAACATTAAAGTAGAGCGTGAAACCGATTGAGAACGTTACCATTGGCAGTAAAGTCAATCGTTTTGTCGACGACCTTACCCTCTGAAAAACTAACCCGCAGCTGCAAGTGTCTTGCTTACTGTTCAAAGAAACAAATTAGTCGTCTCGTTAGATGACGGACACTGTAATTGCATGTATCAATAGGAAGTTGGAGGGTCCAATCGTCAAAGAACTTTATCACCTCCTTTGAGAGTAGAACGGCTAGGACAATAGATTCACCTGTCCTGTAATTCCGAGGGTCGAATCATGTGTTCCGCTGAACAGTATTGGAAATAGACACATTCATTCACGGTTTGAATAGTAAAGTAGAGCGTCAAACAGTTCGAGAGCGTTACCAACTGGTATAAAGACAAACACCTTTCAGATGGCCTTACCCTCAGGGAAGCAAACTGGGCATTTCGAGAGTATAAATTCGTGTTCATAGGAAGAAATTAATCTTCATTTCAGTGATGGGCACCTGAACTTCATGTTCGAATTAGAATGTCGAGGGTCAAACTGTTCGTGGATGTTACCACCTTTTGTGTGATACGATGGGCTAAGTCAATAGCTTCACCTACCCATTGATTAAGAGAGGCAAACCAGGTATTCCTGGTATAAATCCACTCAACAGAATCGTCACTGAAATCCCTACTTCCAGTATATATTTTAAAGTAGAGGGTCACACAGTTGTACAACTTTACCTATTTATATAGAGTCTAACTTTTCACCGAAGGCCGTATCTTCCGCGAAACTAGCCCATGGTATCGAGAGTATAATCTCGTGTTTAGAGAAACAGATTAGTATACATTTTGGTTACGGCATCTTAATTTCATGTATGATTTAGTATATCGATCGTCAAACCGTTCGAGAACGATACCACCCTGTTTGAACGGCTATGTGAATAGCTTCATATATCCTGTGATTCTGAAAGTCGAAGGAGGTATTCCGGGATTAAATCGACTGAGCAGTATTCGCAATTGATTCCTCTATTCACGGGTTGAATATTAAAGTAAAGCGTCAAATTGTTCGGGCGCGATGCCAATTTGTATAGAGACAAACGCCTTACTGGAGACCATACACGCCGAATGCCTAACCCGCTGTATCGATAGTATAACATCGTGTTCAATAAATAAAACTAGTATTCATTACAGTGATGGGCTCCTTATCTTCGTGTATGAATTAGTCGATCAAGGGTCAAACCGTTAGAACAATACCACCCACTGTGAGAGATGAATAGCTAAGTAAAAGCTTCACCTATCCTGTGATTTCATAGTAAAGCCAGGTATTCCGGATGTTCATCTGTTGAACCGTACTGGCAATAGACACCACAATTTACGGGTCGAATATTAATGTGGACTGTCAAACTATTTCAGTGCGATGCCAATTTCTATAGGGACATCCTTACTGGAGTCCTTACACGCCGAAAGCCTATCCCGTTGTATCCGGAGTATAACTTCGTGATCAGAAAATTATATTTGAATTCATTACAGTGATGTGCACCTTATATTCTGTATGAATTTGAAGATCGAGGGTCAAACGGTCCGAGATCATTACCACGTTCTCTGTGTATCGAACGGCTAAGACAATAGCTTCTGCTACCCTGTGGTTCCAAGAGAAAAGCCATGTATTCAGTGAGTAAATGCCCTGTGCAGTGATGGCAACAGACACCTTAAGTCAGGGTTTTAATACTAAAGTAGTACGTCAGACTGTTTGTGGGCGATATAAACTGGTATAAAGTCAAACGTTTTACTGTAGATAATACCCACCGAAGATCTGACCCACTGTATCGTGAGTATAACATCGTGATCAGTGGAAAAAAATTTGATTCATTTTTATTACGGGCAGCAGAATTCCATGTATGTATTAGAAGATCGAGTGTCAATCCGCTTTAGAATGTTACCTCCCACTATGAGGATCGAACGGATAAACCAATAGCTTCACCTATCCAGTGATTCCCAGATTCACACTTGGTATTCCGGTAGTAAATCGGCCGAACAGTATTGGGACTATACACCTTAGTTCACGGTTTGAATATTAAAATAATGTGTCACACCGTTCGAGAACTTTACCAGTTTCTGAAAAATCAAACGTTTCACCGATGACGCTACCTTCCGAGAATATAACTTCGTGTTCAAACATAGAATGTAGTATTCACTTCAGAGACATGTCACATAACTTCATGTATGAATTAGAGGATCGATGCTCAAACCGCTCGAGAACGTTACGACCCTCTTTGATAGTCAAACGAGTATGTCCATGGCTACTCCCATCCTGTGATTCCGAGATTCAAACCACGTATTCCCGGAGTAAATCTGCTGAACAGTATTGACAATAGACACCTTAATTCACTGTTTCAATATAAAAGCAGACAGCCAAACCGCTGTAGAACGTCACATATTGGTATAGAGTGAAACGTTGTACTGACAGCCCAACATTTGGAGACGCTCACTCGCCGCATAGAGATTATAAATTAGCATTCATAGGTGGAAGATAGTAAACATTTTTGGGACGGGCACCTTAATTTCATTACGATCATGAAGATCGAGTGTCAAGCCGCTCGAGAATGTTGCCACCTTCTGTGGGAAATGAACGCGTAAGTGAACAGGTTCACCTATCCTGAGATTCCGAGATTCAAACTAGGTATTCCGGTATTAAATTGGCTGAACTGTGTTAGCAATGGGCACCTTACTTGGCGGTTAGAATATTATAGTGCGGGGTCAAATATTTGTAGACCGTTACGTATTTCGACAATGTCAAAAGCTTTAGAGAAAACCTTAGCCTCCGAGAACTTGCCCCGATGTGAGTAGAATATTACTTCGTACTCGGAGATATCAATTAGTATACATTGCAGTGAATGGCACTATAATTTCATGTATGAATGAGAAAATCGAGGATGAAACCGATCGAGAACTTTACCACAATCTTCGTGAAATCGCACATATAATACAATTGCTTCACCTATCCTGTGGCTCCGAGAGATACACTAGGTATACCAGGAGTACACCTGTGGCTGATTATTGGCAATGGACACCTTAATTCACGGTTTCAATATTAGAGTAGAGCGTGAAACTGCTTAGGAGCGTTACCAATTGGTATAAAGTCAAACGTTTTTGCGACGACATCACCCGCCAAAAAAATAACCCGCTGAATCGAGAGTATAACGTCGAGCTCAGGGAAAGAAATTAGTATTAATTTGAGTGTCGGGCACCTTAACGTCATGTATGAATTAGAAGGTTGTGGACCAAACCGCACGTGGACGTAGCCAACTTCTGTGAGAGACGAACGGCTATGTCAGTAGCGTTACATATGGTGCGATTCCGAGAGACAAGCAGTTACTTCGGGAGTGAATCCGCAGAACGGTATTGGCAATGGGCACCTTAATTATCGATTTTTATTACTAAAGTAGAGAGCCAAACCGTTTGAGTGCGTTACCAATTGGTATAAAGTCAAACGTTTTACCGAACGCCGAACCCTAAGCGAATGTCACCCGCTTCATCGGCAGTATGACTTCGTGATCGGAGGTTCATATTAGCAAACATTTTAGTGATGCGGACTTCAAACTCAATTACGAATAAGAAGATCGAGTGTCAAACCGTTCGAGAAAGTTACCACCTTCATTGAGATTCAAACGGCTAAGTCAATAGCTTCACCTATCCAGTGGTTCGGAGAGTCAATCCAGGAAATCCCGGAGTCTATCCGCAGTACAATGTTGGCAGCAGACACCTTAATTTACGGTATAAATAGTAATATAGATATTCGAGCCACAGCAGAACGTTATTTACGGGTACAGGGTCGATCCTTTTACCGGACACCTTATCCTCCGAGAACCTATCCCGCAGCAGCAAGTGTCATATAGGGTTCAAGGAAAACAAATTATCTGACACTTTAGCTGACGGGCACGTTAATTGCAAGTATCAATAGGAAGATGGAGGGTCAAATCGTCCGAGGACTTTGCCACCTTCGGCGAGGGACGAACGGCTAAGTGAATAGCATTACTTGTCCCGAGATTCCGTGAGTCAAACTAGGTGTTCCGGACGTAAATCGGATAAACAGTATTAGCAATAGACACTTGGGATCACGGTGTGAAAATTAAAATAGAGCGTCACACCGTATGAAAAAAGTTACCTATTGTTATAAAGTCAAGCGATTTAGCGAAGGCGCCACCATCCGCGGACATCATCCGCGTTATCGAGAATATAACATCGTCTTCAGAGAAAGAAGCTAGTATTCATTTCAGTCACGCGCACTTTATCTTTGTATACGACTACGAAGATCGTGTGTCGAAACATTGCAGAGCGTTACCACCTTCCTACTGAATCGAATGGTTTTGCCAATTTCGTCACATATCCCATGATTCAGAGTGTCAAACCGGGTACTCCGGGAGTAAATCAGCGGAACGGTTTTGGCCCTAGACACCGTAATTGACGGATTGAATATTATAGTGGGGCATGAGACCGCTTGAGAACGTTACCAGTTGGTATAGAGACAAATCCTTGATCGAAGACATTACCATCCGTGAAATTAAACCTCTGTATCCAGAGCATATGTTCGTGTATAGGGAATCAAATTTTTGTAAAGTTTAGTGACAGGCATCGCAATTTCGTTTACTATATGCAGGATGGAGTGTCAATACGTTAGAGAACGATTCCACCTTCTTTGGTAGTCGATCGGCAAAGTCAATACCTTCACCCATACTGTGATTCCGAAACAAACTATATATTCCGGGAGTAAATCCGCTGAATAGTATTGGAAATAGATATCTTAATTCACAGTTTGTATATAAGCGTAAAGCATCAAACCGTTTGAGAACGTTTCCAATTGCTATTAGGTGAAACGATTTACCGAAGACCATATCCTCCGAGATCTTAACCTGATGTATGTCGAGCATTACTTCGTACTCAGAGATACAAATAAGTATACATTTTAGGGACAAGCATCTTAATTTCATGCATGAATTAAAAGGTCAAACCTATCGAGAACATTATAACCTTCTTTGGAAATCGAACGACTATGTCAATAGCTTCACCCAACCTGTGATTTTTATCGCCATGCAAAGTATTCCTACCGTAAATCAGCCGAACATCATTGGCATTAGACACCCTATTTCTGGCAGTAGATATTTTGGTATACAGTTAAACCGACGTAGAACGTAACGTATTGGTATATGGTCAAACTTTTACCTAAGCCCTTTCCCTACGTGAATCTAACCCCATGTGTCGAGAGAATAACTTCGTGTTCGCAGAAGGAAAGTAATATTCATTTAAGTTACTAGCACCTTAATTCCATGTATGCATTAGAAGATCGGGTGTCAAACCGTTCGAAATCGTGAACACTTCTATATGAATTGAATTGCTGTGTCAACAGCTTCACCTACCCTTGTGATTCCCAGAGTCAAGCCTGGTATTCAAGGAGTGGATTCGCTGGACCGTATTGGCAGCAGACTACTTAAATAACGGTCTGAATATTATAGTAGAGCGCCGAACCGTTTTACAGCGTTGCCAATTGGTATAAAGCCAAACACTTTACGGATGGCCTTACCTTCGGAGAGACAAACGGGCCGTTTCGTGAGTATAACTTTGTGCTCAGAGATAGAAACTAGTCCTTATTTCAGTGACGGGAGCCTTAACTTCATGCATGAAATAGAAGATCAAGTTTCTAACCGTTCGAGAAAGTCACCACCTTCTGTGGGATTCGAGCATCTAAGTGAATAGCTTCACATATCCTTTGTTTCCGAGAGTCATACCAGGTATTCCTGGATAACATCCGCTGAACAGTATTGGCAATGGAAATCTCATTCCACGGTTTTGAATATTAAAGCTGCCGTCAAACCATTGTGGAACGATATCTACTGGTATATAGATAAACATATTGCAAATAGCCGTACCTTCCGAGAAGCTAAGCCGCCGCTTCGAGAGCATATATTCTTGTTTAGAGGACGAAATTAGTGAACTTTTCTGTGACGGACGCCTCAATTTGACTATAACTAAAAGTATCGAGGTCCATGCCGCTCAAGAACGTTGCAACCATCTGTGGAAGACCAACAGTTGAGTGAAAAACTTCACCTATCCTGTGATTCCGACTGTAAAACAAGGTATTCCGGGAGTAAATCCGCAGTCTGGTATTGGCATTAGACACCTTATTTCACGGTATAGATACTATAGTACAGTGTGGAAGCGCTGTTGAACGTTACCACCGTCTCTGACAGTCAAATGGCAGAGTCAATTCCTTTAGCAATCTTCTGATACCGAGAGACAAACCAGGTATTCCGCGAGGAATAAGCTGCTCAGTATGGGCATTAGACACACTATTTCACGGTTTAAATATTATAGTACAAAGTGAATACTTTGTAGAACGTTTCCTATTGGTATAGTGTCAAACTTTGTGCAGGAGGCCTTACATTCCGGAATGCTTTCCCGCGGTATCGTGAGTATAACAACGTGTGCAATGGTACAATTTGCAATACATTTGAATTACGGGCACCATCTCTTCATGCATGAGTTACAAAATCTAGAGTGAAACCGTTTGAGAACGTTACATGTCGCTTTGAGGGTCGAACGGATAAGTCAATAGCTTCACCTATCCTGTGATTCGGAGCGTCAGACCAGGTATTCCAAGAGTAAGCCCGCTGAAGTGTTTTGGCATCAGACACCTAAGTTCACGATTTGAATATTTCTGTGACGGGCACATTAATTTCATGTATGAATTAGGATATAGTGGGTCAAACCGATCTAGAACGTTACCACATTCCTTGAGATTCGAACGGGCAAGTCAATATCTTCATACCTCCTGTGAGTTCGAAAGTCAAGTGAGATATTCTGGATGTAAATGCGCGGAAAAGTATTGGCAAGAGACGCATTAACTCAAGGTATGAATAATAAAGTGCAGAGACAAACCGTTTGATAGCGTAACCAATTGGTATTAATCAAAAGTTTAACCTAAGGCCTTACCTTTCGGGAACCGCACCGGCTTCATCAAGAGTATAAGTTCGTGTTCACAGAAAAAAATTAGTATTCATTTGAGTGTTCGGCACCTTAACTTCATGCACCAATTCGTACATGGAGTGTCAAACCGCTCGAGAACGTTGCCACCTTCTGTGACAGACGAACAGTTAAGTCCATAGTTTCACGTACCTTGCGCTTCCGAGAGACAAACGAGATATTCCGGGTGTAAATGCGCTGCACAGCATGGGCTACAGACACCATAAGTCACGGTTTGCGTTTTAAAATAGTAAATAAACGTGTCAAATCGTTTGATTGCCATAAAGCCAAACGTTTTACCGAAGGCGTTAACTTCCGCGAACGTCACCCGCAACATCGAGAGTATAACATTAAAAACTGAAATTATTATTCATTTCAGTGACTGGCACCTTTATTTGATGCATGAATTAGGAGATCGAGGGTCAAAGCGTTCGAGACCGCTATCCTCATCTATGATATTAGTCGAGTTAAGTCAATAGCTTCACATATCCTGTGTGTTCTAGAGTCAATGTAGGTTTTCCTGGAGTATTTTCGCTGAAGATTATTGGCAGTAGACACCTTAATTCACGGTTTGCATTTGGAGCATAGCGTCAATCCGTGTGATAGCATTACGAATTCCTATAACGTCATACACTTTATCACATACCCTACCATCCGAGAAACTGTCACGCTGTATCGAGGGTATACCTTCATGGTCAGATATACAAATTAGTATACATTTAGTGGCGGATACTATAACTTAATGTAGGAATTGGAATGTTTACTGTCAAAACCGTTCGAGATCGTTACCACCCACTATGAGAGGCGAACGGCTAAGTCAATAGCGTCGCCAGTCTTGTCATTCTGTGTGTCAAAGCAGGGATACCGAGAGTAAATCCGCAGAGCAGTTTTGGCAAAAGACACCTTAATTCACGCTACGAATATAAAGCATACCGCTATACTGTTGCAGAAGGTTACCTAATGGTATTGAGTCAATCTCTATGCCGAAGTGTTAAGGTACCCGTCACTAAAATGTCTAATAATGCAGCGGATTATTTGCTCTGAAGGTAAGGTATCAGGTAAATAGCATGTCGTTATGACCATTGGTAACGTTCTTAAATGGTTTGACGTTCTATTTTAATCTTCAAACCGTGAGCTAAGGTGTCTATTAGCAATACCGTTCAGCGGATTTACTCAGGGAATACCTGGTTTGACTTCGCAATAGCAGGATAGCTGAAGCTATTGAATTATCCGTTCGAACCTCAAAGAAGGTGGTATCGATCCCGAACGGTTTGACATTAGATCTTTCAATTAATACATGAAGATAAGGTGTCCGACACTAATATGTATACTAATGCGTTTCCCTAAACACGAAGTTAAACTCTCGATACGGCGGGTGAGCTTCGCGGATGAGAAGCGCTTCTGCGAAATGTTGGTCTCTATAGCAATAAGTAACATTCTACAACGGTTTGTGTCTGTACTTAAATATTTTACCGTGAAACAAAGTGTATAAGGCCAATACTGCACAGCAGATCTACTCCCGCAATGCCTGGTTTCACTCGCGGCATTACAGGATATGTGAAACAATTGGCATATCCTTTCAACTCTCAATGAATGCAGCAACGTTCTCGAACAGCTGGATACTCTATCTTCTAATACATACATGAAATTATGGTGTGCAGCACTAAAATGTATACTAATTTTGTTCCTCTGAACATGACGCTATATTCTCGGCACAGCTGGTTAGGCATCTCTGAAGGTAAGGCCTTCGGTAAGTGGAATGACTATATACAAATTTTTAACGCTGTCAATCGGTTTGACGCGGCATTTCAAAATTCAAACCGTAAGTTAAGTGTTCTATTGCCAACTCGTATCACCTGATTTACTCCCAGAATATCTGGTTTGGCACTCGAAATTACAGGATAGGTGAGGCTACTGATTTAGCCGTTCGAATCCCAAAGAAGGTGGTCACGTTCACCAACGGAATAACCATCGATATTCCATTTCATACATGGAATCAATGTGCCCTTCACTGATACGTACACTGATGCCTTTTACTGAACACGATTATATACTTTCGATACAGCGAGTTTGGATCTCGGAATGTAAAGGTATCGGTAAACGCTTTAGTCTGTGTCAATACGTAACGCTCTGCAGCAACTCGACTCTGTACTCTCACATTGAATCCCTAAATTAAAAGTGTCCACTTCCAATACTGTTCAACGGATTTACCCCCGGAATACCTGGTTTGACTCCCGGAACCGCAGAATATGTGAAGCTATCGATTTATCCGTTCGACTCTCACAGAAGATGGCAACGTTCTCTGGCGGATGAACACTTGAATTTCGAATTAATACATGAAGTAAAAGTGGCCGTCACTGAAATGATTACTAATTTCTTTATGTGCACACGAACTTATACTTTCAATGAAGCCTCTTAGGTTCGCGGAAGGCAAGGGCCTTTGGTAAATCGATTGTTTTTATAGTAATTGCTACCGTTCTCAAGCTGTGTGAAGCTGTATTTCAATATTTAATCCGAGAATCTAAGGAGTTTGTTGCCTATACCGATCAGCGGATTTACTCCTGGAATACACGGTTAGACTCTCGGAATCACAAAAATATGTGAAGCTATTGACTCAGACGTTCGGCATTCAAAGAAGGTGGTAAGGATTGCGAACGGTTTGACACTTGATTTTCTAACTCCTACATGAAATTAATGCACCCGTCACTAAAGTGTACATTAATTTGCTCTTCTGAACACGAAGGTATAATCTCGATACAGCGGGGTAGCTTCTCGAAATGTAAGGCCTTCGGTAAATAGTGTGCTATATAGCAATATGCAACGTTGCATAACCTTGTGACTCTGTACTTTAATGTTAATACCGTGAAATTGCGTGCCTAATGCTAATGCTGTACGGCGGGTATAGGCACGGATTAACTGGTTTGACTCTTGGCGGCACAGTATAGGTGAAGCTGTTATTTTAACCGTTCGACTCTTGAAGAAAGTGGAAACGTCCTCGAAATGTTTTACGCATGATATTTCTATTCGTATACGTATGAAAGGTGCGCCTCATGCAAATGTATACTAATATTCTCTCTGAACACGAAGATAAACTCTAGGTGCAGCCGGTTAGATTCGCAGAAGGTATGGTATTCGGAAGAAGAATTTCTTTACACCAATTTTTTATGCTTTCCGTGGGTTTGACGCTCCAAATTAATATATATGCCGCTGATTGATATTTGATATTGCCAATAGTTTTTTGCGGACTTGCTCCCTGAAAACCTGGTTTGTCTCACGGATGCACGGGATAGGTGAAACAATTGACATAGCTGTGCGATTCTCTGAGGAGGTGGTAACATTCTGAAAAGTTTTGACCCTCGATCTTCTAATTCATACACGTAATCAATGTGATCGTCTCTAAAATGTAAACTAATATGTTTCTCCGAATACAAAATTATGCTCTCAAACTAGCGGGTTAGCTTCACGGAAAGTTAGGTATTCTGCAAGTAGAATGACTTTATACCAGTTGGTTCCGTTCTTCGACGGTTTGAAGGCCTGCGTTAATATTGAAACCGTGAATTAAGGTGTCTATTGCCAATTCTGTACCGCGCATTTGCTACGGAATACGTGCTTTGACAGTCGGAATCTCAGGATAGGCAATGCTATTGACTTAGCTGTTCGACCCTCTATGACGGTGGTAACTTTCTCGAATGATTTGATCCACGATTTTTCTATTCATACATGAAAATAAGGTGTCCGCCTGCTAGAATGTCTAATAATATGTTTCTGTGATCCCTAAGCTAGACAACCGCTACAGAGGGTTGATTTCTCGGACGACAAGGTATTGGCTAAAAAGAATAACATTATAAAAATTGGTAATGTTTTCGATGGATTGAGTTTATCCTAAATAAGCATATCATCAATTACGTTGTCAATTGCCAATACTGTTCAGCGAATTTAATCCCGGAATACTTGGTTTGACTCTTGGGAGGGCAGAACAGATGAAACTATTGACATAGCTCGGCGACACTTAAAGAAGGGGGTAACGTTCTCCAACGGATGAACTCCCGACTTTCTCTTGCATACACAAGATAAGCTTTCCATCTCTTAAAGTATCAAATAACATGCTTCCTAGAGCACTAAGCAAGTCAATCGCTAAAGCAAGTTGAGTTCCAGGAAGGAGAGGTATTCGGCCAAAGGAATGACTATATACCATTTAGTAATATTTTCCAACGGTTTAACTCTCTACTTCAATACACCAAGGTTGTACTAAGGTGTCTAGTCCGAATTCTCTGCTTCGTATGTACTCCTAGAGTACCAGGTTTGACTCTCGTACCCGCAGGATATGTGAAGCTGTTGAAGTCCTATGCCACTCTCAAAGAAGATAGTTACGTTCTCGAACGGTCTGACACTCGGTCTCCGAATTAGTACCTGAAATTCGGGTTCCCGTCACTGAAATGTATACTAATTCGTCCTCTCAACACCATGTTGTACTCACCATACAGAGGGTTAGATCCTCGGTGGGCAATGTCATCAGCAAAGCGTTTGACTTTATAATAATTGGTAACGCCCACAAACAGTCTGACGCGCAACTTTAATATTCAAACCCTGACATAATTGTCATCACTGTGCAGGGTATTTAATCCCGGAATACATGGTTTTACTCTAGGAATCACAGAACAGGTGTAGCAATTGACTTAGCCGTTTGACTCTCAAAGAAGGTCGTAACGTTCTCGAACGGTTTGACTCCCCATTTTGCTACTCTTACATGAAAATAACGTGCCCGTCTGCTAAAATTTCTACTAAGTTGTGTCCGTGAACATTAAGCAAGGCACATGTTAGGGCGGGTTAGGTTCTCCTAAGGTTGGTTATTCCACAAATGAATTAACTTTATTCGAATTGGTAATGTTCTCCGCGGGTTTGACTACTTACATTAATGTTCATACCGTGAACTAAGTTGTTAATATCCAATTCACATTCGCGGACTTATTACCATATTACCGGATATGATTCTCCGAATAACAGGGGAGGTGAAACTATTGACTTAGGTGTGCGACTCTCCAAGAAGGTGGTAACATTCTGGAACGGTTTGACACACGATCATCCAATTCATACTTGAAACGAAAGTGCTCGTCACTAGAAGGCATACTAATTTGCTGCTCCGAACACGAAATTTTGCTCTCGATTCGCTGGAGTATCTTTTCGGATAGTTAGGTATTCGGTACGCAGAATTACATTATTCCAATTGGTATCGTTCTCCGATGGTTTGACGGTCCGCTTTAATATTGAAGCCGTGAACTAAGGTATTTGTTGCGTATACTGTACAGCGCAATTCCCCAGTACTATGATTGTGAATGTCAAACCAGGTACTCCAGAAGTAAATCCGTTTTACAGTATTGGACTTTTACTGCATACCTCCGGGTATAAATAATGTGCAGAGTCAAACTGTTGTAGAACATTACGAATTGGCATAGAGTCAAACAGTTTACCGACGGCCTTACCTTCCGAGAACCCCAATAGTGATTGGCTTGATTAGTCTTCATCGGAAAAATTAGTAGTCATTTTGCAAACGGACACCTTAATTTCATGTATGGTTAGGAAGATCGAGAGGCAATCGGTGCGAGAACGTTACTTCATTCTTCGAGACTCCAACTCCAATCAATCGATACATCTACCTTGTCATTCCGTAGGTCAAATCAGATATTGCGACCGTCAGTCCGCTGTGCAGTATTGACTATAGGACCCTTAATTCACGCTATGAATATTAAAGTAGATGGTCCAACCGTCGGAGAATATTGCCAATTGGTGTACAGTCATTCTTATAGTCGAAAACACACCCTCCCTAGAATCTAACACGCTGTAGCCAGTGTCATGCTTAGTGCTCACGGAAAGAAATGAGTAGACATTATAGCTGAAGCACACCATATTTTCAAATATGAATTAGAGGATTGAGAGCCAAACCGTTCTAGATCATTACCACCTTCTGTGAGAGTCGAACGGATCAGTCAGTGACTTTACATGTAGTTCTGATTCCGAGAGTCAAGCCTTGAATTCCTGCAGTAAATCCGCTGAAGAGCATTAACAATGGACACCTTAATTCACAGATTGTTTCCCACAGTAGAGCGGCAAACCGATTGAGAACGTTACCAAATGTTACAAAGGCATTCTTTTTAGCCAATACTTTATCTTCCGAGAATGCAAGCCGATGTATTGTGGGTACATTGTCGTGTTCAGAAAAAAAATTAGTACACATTTTAATGGCTGCCACCTTAATTTCATGTATGAATTAGTAGATCGAGGGGCAAACCGTTGGAGAACATTACCACCCTCTTAGATGTTCGAACATCTAAGTGAATAGCTTCACATATCCTGTGTTTCGAGAGTGATACTAGGTATTCTTTGAGTCAATCAGCTGAACGGTACTGAAAATAGGCACCTTAATTCACGGTTTAAATATAAAAGCGGAACGTCGAAACACTGAATAACGTTACGAATTCGACTAAAGTCAAACGATTTACCGCAGGCATTACCTTCCGCGAACCTCACCAACCTCATCGAGAGTGTAACTTCGTGTTCAGAGAAAGAAATTAATATTCATTTCAGTGACGGGCATCGTAACGTCATGTATGGGTTAGAAGATCGAGGGTCACACCGCTCGAGAACGTTGCCACCTTCAGTGGGAAACTAACAGATAAATCAATAGCTTCAGCTGTCCTGCGATTCCGAGAGTCAAACCAGGTATTACGGGAGTAAATCCGCTTGACAGTAGTGGCAATTGGCACCATAGTTCCAGGTATGAATATTAAAGCAGACCGTCATACTCTTGCAGAGCGTTACATATTGTAATAAGGTCAATCGTTGTACTTAAGACATTACCATCCGCCAACCTCACCCGCGTCATCTCGAGTATAACTTCGTGATCAGAGAAAGATATTAGGCTTCATTTCAGTGAAGGGCACCTTAACATCATGTATGAACATGAAGATCGATCGTCAAAATTCTCTAGAACGTGACCGTCTTCTATGAGAGTCGTACGGCTAAGACAAGAGCTTCATCTACCCTGTGATTCCGATAGTCAAACCAGGTATTCCCGGAGTAGGTCCGCTGCACAGCATTTGACCCCCAATTTCACGGTATATATACTGCAGTGCAGAGTCAAACCGTTGCTGAACGATAGCTATTGTTATAGAACAAGTAGGTAACGTTCTACAACGGCTTATCGGCGATCTTTAATATTCGAACGCAGTATTGAGTTGTCTATTATCAATAGCTTTCAGCGGACTTATTACCGGAATACCAGGCTTGACTTTCGGAATCACAGGACAGGTGAAGCTATTGACTTAACAGTTCGACTCTCAACGAAGAAGGTAACGTACGCGAACGGTTTTATATCTATTGGTATACATATAAACATCTTAACGAAGGCCTTGCATTCCGCCAATCTAACTCGCTGTATCGAGAGTATAACTTCGTGTTCAGAGAAGCCCATTTTTATACATTTTAGTTATTGGCCTTGTAATATCGTTACCTTCTACAACGGTTTCACTCTGCACTTTAATATTCATTCCGTGAATTAAGGTGTATGTTGCAAAACCGCTCGGCGGATTTACTCGCGCAATACTTAGTTTGACTCTCGGAATCACGGGACTGGTGTAGCTATTGACTTAGGCGTTCAATTCTCAAAGAAGGTAGTAACGGTCTCGAACGGTTGGACCCTCGATATACTAATTCATACCGGAAGTTGTGATGCCAGTCACTAAAATGTAAACTAATTTCTGCCTCTGAGTACCATTGTATTTTGTCGATCATCGCGTTTTGCTTTCGGACGGTTAGGTTTTCAGTAACATGTTCGTCTTCATACGAATTGATAAGGTTCTCTACCTGATTGACGTCCTGCCTCCATATTCACACCGTGGATTAAGTTACATAGTTCCAATAATATTCATCGGACTTACTCTCGGAATACCTGGTGGGTCTCTGGGAATCACAGGACAAGTGTAGCTATTGACTTTGATGTGCCATTCACAATAGAGGTGGTAAGGTTCTCCAATTGTGTCCCCCGATATTCCTATTCGTGCATTAAATTAAGGAGCCACAAACGAAAATGTATACATATTTACACCCCTGAACACAAAGTGTATTCTTTCAATACAGCGGGTTCCGTTCTCGGAAGATAAGGCCAATGGTATGAAGTTTGACTACATACAAATTGGTAATGATCTACGACGGTTTGACTCGGTACTTTAATATTTATACCGCGAATTAAGACGTCTATTGCCAATATTGTTCGGCGGACTTACTCCAGGAATACCTGGCATGACACTCGGAATCACAGGGTTGGTGAAGCGATTTGCTTAGCCTTTCGATACTCACAGAAGGTGGTAACGATCTCGAACGGCTTCACGCTCTACTCTAATATTCAAACCGTGAGCTGAGGCATTCATTATCAATAGTGTACAGCGCATTGACACCGGCACACCTGGTTTGCCTATCGGAATAATAGGGTAGGTGAAGCTATTGACTTAGCCGTTCGACTCTCAAAACAGGTAGTAACATTCTCGAACTACTTGACTCACGATTTTGATACATATACATGAAAATGTGGCGCCTATGTGCTAAAATCTCTACTAATTCGTTTCCGTCATCATTGCGCAGGACACTCAGTGCAGCTGGTTAGTCTGCTCGGAAGGTACGGCCTGCGGTGAAAAGATAGACTCAATACCAATAGGTAATGTTGAACACCTGTGTGACTCTATACTTTAGAATCTACACCGGGATGTAGGGATTTTAATTCCGACACTGCACAGCGGATTTACTCTCGGACTGCGTCATTTTACTGTCAGAATCACAGGATAGGTGAATCCACTGACCTTGCAGTTCGAGTCACAAAGGCAGTGGTAACGCTCTTGAACGTTTTAACTAGCGATATTCTAATTCATACACGAATTTAAAGTGCCGTCATTATAATGTATGCCAATGAGTTTCCCTGAACACGTAGCAATACTCTAGATACGGCGGGCTAACGCATCGGACGGCGAGGCATTCGGTAAAACGTATGGCATTATAGCAAATAGTTACGTTCTCACAAGTTGTGACTATCTATTTTAATACTCATTCCGCCAATTTAGGTATGTGTTGCCAATACTCTTCAGCGCATTTACGCTCGGATTTTCTGGCTGTCACTCAGAATAACAGGATAGGTGAAGATATTCACTTAGACGTTCGTCTCTCACAGAAGGTGCTAACGTTCTTGATCGGTTTGACCCTCTGTCTTGTAATTTGTACAAGAAAATGTTGAGCCCGTCTGCTAACATGTCTACTAATCTGTTTCCGTGAACATAAAGCATGACACTTGCCACAGCGATATAGGATCACGGATGGTAATGTATTCCATAAAAAGAATGACATTGTTCGAGCTGGTAATGCTCCCGACGGTTTGACTCCCGACTTTAATATTCGTCCCATGAAATAAGATGTCTATTGCAAACAATGTCATCGGATATACAACCGGAATACCGCAGATGGCTCTTGGAATCGTCGTGTAGGTGAAGCGATTGAATGAACCGCACGTCTATCAAAGATAGTGGTGACGTTACCGAACGGATTATTTATTATTCAAACCGTGAATGAGGTGTCTATTGCCCATACTGTACAGCGTATTTATTACTGGGACGCCTGGTTTGACATTCGCAATCACAGGACATGTGGAGCTATTTATTTAGGCGTTCGTCTCTCGCAATAGGTGGCGTCGTTCTCGAGCGGTTTGACCTTCGATCTTCCAATTCATACATGAAGCTAAGGAGGCCGTCACAGAAATGAATACTGACTTCATTCTCTGAACACGAAGTCATTCTTTCGATAAAGGCGCTAAGGTTCGCGGAAGGTAAGGCTTTCGGTAAAACGTTTCACTTTACACCATTAGTAACGCTCACAAACGGTTGAAGCACTACTGTAATATTCAAGCCGTAATAAATCTGTCTATTGCCAAAGCTCTTCAGCGGATTTACGCTCGGATTACATGGTTTGGATTTCGGGAATACAGGATAGGTGGTGCTACTGACATATGCGTTCGACTCTGAAAGAGGATGGTAACGTTCTCAAACGGTTTGACCATCGAAGTTCTAATTCATACATGATGTTAACGAGCCCGTCACTGAAATGAAATCTTATTTGATTCCCTGGACAAGTAGTTATACCCACCATACCGCTGGTTGCATTCTCGGAAGGTAAGGTATTCCGTTATGAGTATGTCGTTACAGCAATTGGTAGCAATATCAAACGGTTTGACGTTCTACCTTAATGTTCATACTGAGAATTAAGGTGTATATTGCCAATATTTTTCATCAGATTTACTCCTGGAATACCAGGCTTGACTCCCTGAATCACAAGTATAGGTGAAGCGATTGACTCAGCCGTTCCACTCTCAAAGAAGGTGGTAACTTTCTGGAAGGGTATTGCCAATAGACACCTTAATTCACGGTTTGAATATTAAAGTAGAACATCAAACCGTTTGAGAACGTTACCCATTGCTGTAAAGACAAACGTTTTACAGGAGACCATACCCTCCGCAATACTATCCAGCTCAATCGAGAGTATAACTTCGAGCTCTGGGAAGGAAATTAGTATTTATTTCAGTGTCGGGAAACGTATCTTCGGGTTGAAGTAGACGATCGATGGTCGAACCATTGGAGAAAGTTACCAATGTCCTTGAGTGTCCAACGGGGAACTCAATACCTTCACTTATCCTTTGAATCCGATAGTCAAAACCAGGTAAATCGCGAGTAAATCCGCTGAAAAGTATTGGAAACGACACCATACTCCCACTGGTTGAATATTAAGATAGAGCCTCACCCCGTTACAGAACGTTTCCAGTTGCTATAAAGTCAATCGTTTTACGGAAGGTCTTACCTTCCGAGAGCTTGACCCGATGCATCGAGAGTATAAATGCGTTTCCAGAGAAGAAATTATTATTCATTTCAGTCACGGGCACCTTTAACTTCGTGTATGAATTATAATATCGAGGGACATATCGTTACAAAACGACAACACCTTCTTAGAGAGTCGAGCGTCTAAGACAATGGCTTCGCAATCCTGTGCTTCGGAGATGCAAACCAGGTGTTCCAAAAGTAAATTCGCTCAACAGTATGGGCAATAGGCACCATTATTCGAGGTGTGAGTATTAAAGCACAACGTCAAGCCGTTGTAGAGAAATAGTTGTTGGTGTAGTATCAAACATGACACACAATGCCTTTCCCTCCGAAAACTATCTCACTGTATCGGGAGAGTAGACCCGTATTCACGGGTACCAAATAGTATACATTTTATTCACGAGACCGTTGATTTCATGCACGAATTAGAAGATCGAGGCTCAAACCTTTTGAGAACGATACCACATTCAGTGAGACACGAACGGCTAAGTCAATATCTGCACCTATCCTGCGATTTCGAGGCTCTAACCAGATACTTCGGAAGTGAATCCGATTAACAGGTTTGGCATACGACACCTTAGTGCACGGTTTGAATGCTAAAGAGGAGCGTCAGTAATTATTAGATCGTTACCAATTGGTATAACGTCGAACGCTTTACCGAATACCATGCTCACCGAAATCTCAGCCCCTGTATTGGGAGAATGACATTGGGATCAGAGGTACAATCAAATATACATATTAGTTACGGGCACCTTAATTTCATTTATAAATTACATGATCGAGGGTAGAACCAATCGGAATTTTATCACCGTAGATGAGAATCGAACGCCTTTAGTTATTAGCTTCACTTGCCCCATGATTCCGATAGAGAAACCAGCTGTTCCTGGCGTAAGTCCGCAGAATATTATTGGCAATAGCCAACTTGATTAGTGGTTTTAATATTAAAGCAGAGCGTCCCTCCATTTGAGAACGATACCAATTGGTGTAAAGTCAGACGTTTTACTGAATACCTTACCCAACGAACGTCCAATCCGCCGTATCGAGAGTATGCCATCGTGTTGAGAGGAACATACTGCTATACAGTATAGAGACGGGCTCCTTAAAGTCAAGTATGAATTAAAAGGTCGATGGTCAAGCTGTTCGGGAACATTACTGTGAGAGACGAACGGCTAAGTCAAATAGCTTCAATTATCCTGTGGTTCCGAGAGAAAAATCTGTTACCCGGGGGTAAATACGCATGAGCGGTTTGGCGATAGTCACCTTCATTCACGGTATGAATATTAATGCATACCCTCAACCAGTTGATGATCGGTACCCACTGCTATAGATGCAAACCTCTTACCGAAAGCCTTACCTCCCGAGAAGTTAATCCGCTGTTTCGAGAGTACAACATCGTGATCAGAGAAACAAACTAGTAAGCATGTCAGTGTCGAAACGTTAACTTCAAGTGAATTAGACGATGGATTGTCAAAGCGTTTAAGAACGTTTCCATCCCCTTTGAGAGTCAAGCGGATAAGTCAACAGCTCCACCTATCCTATGATTCCCAGAGTCTGACAAGGTGTTCCGGGAGTAAATGCGCTGAAGAGCATTGGCAATAGGTTAATTCGCGCGATCCTCAATGGATTCACGTATCCTGCGATTTGAAGAGTCAAACCAGGTATCCCGGCAGTAAATCCAGTGTACACCATTGCAATTGGTACCTTAATTCGTGGAGTGAATATTAAAATAGGGCGTCACACCGTGTGAGAACGTTACTAATTGCTGTAAGTCAAACCTTTCACAGAATGCTATACCGTCGGAGAAGCTAACACGCAGTATCGCGAGTAAAGCTTCGTTTCAAAGAAAGAAATTAGTCTTCATTCCATTGACGGACACCTTAACTTCATGAATGAATTACAAGATCGAGGGACAAACCGTTCCAGAACGTTCCATTACATTTGGGAATCGAACGGTTGAGTCAATATCAGTAACTTCGGGGGTGAATCCGCTGTGCAGTATTGGCAATTGACACGTTCATTTGGGGTATGAATATTAAAGTAGAAGGTCAATCCGTCGGAGAACAGTACAGTTGGTATAGTGTCATTATTTTTACGAATACATTACCTTCCTAAAACCTTAACCGCTGTAGCCAGTGTCATGCTTACTACTCACGGAAACCAACTAGTAACATTATATCAGATCATCACCTCATTTTCATATATGAATAAGAGTATCGAGAGCCAAACCGTCCGAGAACGTTACCACCTTCTGTGAGAGACGAACGGATAAGTGAATAGCTTCACATGTCATGTGATTCCGAAGGCCATCCAGGTATTCCGAGAGTAAATTCCCTGAACAGTACTAGTAATAAACACCTTATTTACCGGTATGAATTTTGCAGTAGAGTGACAATCCGTCGGAGAACATTACTAATTGATATAAAGTCCTTCATTTCACCGAGTACATTACCCTCACAAAACGTATCCCGCTGTAGCGTGTGTCACGCTTATGGATCACGGAAGCAAATGAGTGGACATTATAGCAGAAGCACACCTTATCTTCACATATGAATTAGAAGATCGAATGTCAATCATTTCGAGACCGTCCCACCTTATTTGTGGATGGAACGGCCAATTCAATAGCTTTTCCTATCCAATGATTCCGATAGTCAAATAAGGTATTCCGCGAGTAAATGCGCTGTACGGAATTGGCAATAGGCACCTCTATTCACGGTTTGAATATTAAAATAGGACGTCAATCCGTCTGAGGAAGTTACCAATTCCTATATAGTCAAAGGCTTTACCGAAGACCTTACCCTCCGAAAAACTAACCCGCTGAATCGAGATTATAGCATCATGTTCACAGAAAAAATATATATCCATTTCCGTGACGGGCACCATAACTTCATATATGAATGAGATGATCGAAAATTACACACATCGACATCGTTACCAGCTTTATTCGGAGTCGCACAGCTATGGCAATAGCTTCACCTATTCTGTGATTCCGATAGTCAAACAAGTCATTATGGGAGCTAATTCGCTGAATTTCACATGCAATTGACACCATAATTCACGGTATGAATATCAAAGTTGAAAGTCAAACTGTCGGTGACCAATATCAATTCGTATACAGTCACTCCTTTTACCGAAGGCCTTACCATCCGAGAATATATCTCGCTGCACCAGGATAATAATTTCGAGACATATGAAACAAATTAGTATACATTTTAGTGATGTACACCCTAATTTTATGCTCATTCTCTGAGGGAGGAAGGGCTACGTCAACAGCTACACTTATCCTGTGATTCCGAGAGAACAGCCAGGTATTCCGTGATTAAATAGTATGGACAGTGTTGGTATTAGTCACCTTAATTCATGGTCTGAATACGAAAGCAGTGCGTCAATCCGATGGAGAGCGTTACCAATTGGAACGGAGTTAAATGTTTTACAGAAATCCGTACCCTCCGAAAGTTTAACGCGACGTATCGCGCGTATAATCTGGAGTTCAGTGGAACATATTACTATAAATTTTAGTAACGGCCTCCTGAATTTCATGAATGAATACGAAGATCGATTATCAATCAGTTCGAGAATTCTACCGCCTTTCTGTAAGAGTCGAATGTATAAGTCGGCAGATTCGCCTATCCTGTGATTCCGAAGGACGATCCAGGTATGCCGAGAGACACATAACTGTACATTATTGGTAATCGACATCTTTATTCACGGTATGAATATTAAGGTATACAGTCTATCCATCGTAGAACGTTACCTACTGGTCTAACGTCAAAAGTATTAGTGAAGACCTTACCGTCCAAGAACCTAACCCGCAGAACAGAAAGTATAACCTCGCGTTCAGAGAAGGAAATTAGTCTTCATCTCAGTGACGGTCACCTTAACTTCATGTATAAATTAGAATATGGAGGGTTAAACCGTACGGGAACGTTATCACATTCTTCGATTTTTGAACGGCTTAGTCAAATGCTTCACGTATCCTGTGATTCCGAGGGTCAAACTAGGTTCTCTGGCAGTAAATGCGCTGTTCAGTTTTGGAAATAGATACACTAATTCGCGAAGTGCATATTAAAACAGCTTGTCACACAGTGTGAGAATGTTCCTAATTGCTAAGGAGTCAAACGTTCCAAAGAATGCCTTGCCTTCCGAGAAGCTAACCCGCCGTATTGAAATTATAGCTACGTGTTTGGGGAAACAATGTAGTATACATTTCAGTGTCGGGCACCTTAACTTCATGTACGAATTAGATGATCGAGCGTTAAACCGCTCGATATGGTTGCCACCTTCTGTGTGACACGAACAGCTATGCCAATAGCTTTACTTATCACGTGATTCCGAGAGTCAACCCGGGAAAACCGAGGGTCAGTCCGCTGAAGGGTGTTGGCAGTAGATACCTCAATGTACCCTTTGAATATTATAGCACGCCGACAAGTAGTTGTACATGATTACCTATAGATTTATGGTCAAACTTCTGCCAGATTGCGTTACCATCCGATAAACTAACCTGCTGTATCGGGAGTATAACACCGTGTTCAGAGGTATGAACAAGAATACATTTTAGTGACGGGGACCATAATTTCATTATGAATAAGAAGATCAGGGGTCAAACACTTCGGGACAGTTATCACAGTCTTTGAGACTCAAACGGCTAAGTCAATAGATTCATACACCCTGTGATTCAGAAAGTCAATCATGGTATTCCAGCAGTAAATCCTCTATACAAGGATAGCAATAGACACCCTATTCGACCGTATAAATATTAAATTATAGGGAGAAACCATTAGAATACATTACCAATTAGTAGAATGTCAAACTTTTCATCGGATATCTTACCTTCCGCGAAACTATTCCGCTTGATATGTCGGGGGTATAACTTCCTGCTCAGAGAAACAAATTAGTATGCATTTTAGAGTAGGACACAATAATCTCAAGTATGAATTAGGCGATCGAGGGACAAACCGTATGCGAACGTAACCACCTTCTTTGTGAGTCGCACAGCTACGTGAACAGCATCAATTATTATGTGAATCCGAGAGTTAAACGAGCTATTCCGGGACTCAATCCGCTGAACAGTATTGGCCGTAGACACCGTAAATCATGATATGATTATTAATGTAGAGCGTCAATCCGTCTGAGATAGTTACAAATTTGTATAAAGTCAAACGTTTTACTGAAGACCTTATCCTCCAAAGCCTATCTCGCTGTATCGACAGAAAAACGCCGTGATCAGAGAAACAAACCTGTATACGTGTCTGTGACGGGCACCTCAGTTTCGAGTATGGAAAGGAAGATCGAGCGTCATGCCGTTTGATGACTTTACCACCACGTTTGTGTGTCGCACAGCTGAGTCAATAGCTTCATTTAAACTGTGGATCCGCGAGTCAAATCTGGCATTCGGGGTACAAATCCGCTATACAGTATTGGCGGCATACACCGTAATTCTCGTTATGAATATTAGAGTACATGGTCCAGCCGTTGTAGAACGTTACCGATTGCGACAGAGTCAAAATTTTTACCGGAGGCCTCACCTTCCGTGAAACTTACCCGTTGTATCGAGAGTATAACGTCGTGATCAGGGAAAGAAATCAGTATTCACTTAAATGTCGGGGACCTTAACTTCATGTATGAATTAGAAGATTGAGGGCCAAACCGCTCGAGAACGTTGCCAGCTTGTGTGAGCTACGAACAGGTAAGTCAATAGCTTCACCTATCTAGTGGTTCGGAGAGTCATCGGAAGAGAGATATTCCGGGAGTATATGCGCTGTAGGGTATTGGCAATAGATACTTCATTTCACGGATTGAGTATTAAAGCAGGCCGTCAAGCCGTTGTAGAGCATTGCCTATTCGTATAGGGTTAAACTTCTTCTAGAATGCCTTACCCTCCGAAAAACAGACCAGCTGTGTCCAACGAATAACACCGTGTTCAGACCAACGAACAAGTACACATTTACTGGCGAGCACTTTTATTTGGTGCATGACTGAGAAGGTCGAGTGTCAAACCGATCGAGAACGTTGCCACCTTCTGTGAGAGACGAACGGCTGAGTAAATAGCTTCACGTATCCTGTGATTCCGTGAGTGACACCAGGTAATCCGAGCAATATTGGCAATAGAAACATTAATTCACAACACGAATATTAAAGTAGAGACTCAAATCGTTTGAGAACGGTACCAAACGGTATAAAGTCTTACTCCTTATCGCAAACCTTACCTTCCGAGATCATAAGCCGTAGTATCGTGGGAATAATTTCGTGCTCAGAGCATCAAATTATTGATCATTTTAGTGACGGGACATTAATTTCACTATGAATAAGTTGGTCGAGGGTCAAACGGTTCGAGAATGTTACCACATTCTATGAGATTCGAACAGGTATGTCCATAACTTCATATATTCTGTGATTCCGAATGTCAAACGAGATATTTCGGATGTAAATGCGCTGTACAATATAGGCAATAGAAACCTTCATTCGCGGATTAAACTATTTAAATAGAGCGTCACACCGTTTGAGAACATTACTAATTCCTGCAAAGTCAAACATTCTACCGAAATCATTTCCGCCCGCGAAGCTGGCCCGCCGTATCAAGAATATAACTTCGTGTTGAGAGATGCACAATAGTATATATTTTAGTGCTCGCACCTTAAATTCATGTATGAATTAGAATATGGATGGTCAACGATACCATCATCTTTGAATGACGAACGGCTGTGCCAATAGCTTCACCTATCTCGTGATTCCCGGAGAAAAACCAGGCATTCCGAAGTATAAATCCGCAGAACAGTATTGCCAATAGACACCTTAATTCACTCCTTGAATAGTGAAGTCCAGCGTCAAGCCAGTTGACACTATTGCCAATTGATATAAAATCAAACATTTGACAATGGCCTTACCTTCGGAGAAGCATTCTCGCCGTTTCGTGAGTGTAACATCGTGTTTAGAGGAAGAAGTTAGTACTCATTTCTGTGACAGGTGCATTAATTTCATGTATGAATTAAAAAATCGAGGGTCAACCCGTTCATGGACGTTACTACTTACTGTGACAGTCGAACGGCTGAGTCAATTGCTTCCCGTTTCCTGTCATTCGATGAGCCAATTCAGGTATGACTGGAGTAAATAAGCTGAACAGTATTAGGAATAGACACTTCAATTCACGGTTAGAATATTAATGCAGACCGTATAACGGTTGTAG
>NW_027470030.1:0-47885 GCF_051020765.1 Lasioglossum baleicum | reverse complement strand
AAACCGTTTGAGAACTTTACCTACAGTTACAAGGTTTTACCGCAGTCGGCACCCTCCCAGAACCTAACCCGCTGTATCGAGTGTATAATTTCGAGTTCACAGAAACAAATTTAGTACACATTTTAGTGCCGGCTACCCTAACTTCATGAATGCATTAGAAGATAAGAGACAAGCCGTTGAAGAACGTTACCAACTGCCTTGAGAGTTGAAAGGTTAAGCCAATAGCGTCACGGATACTGCGATATGGAGAGTCAGACCAGGTAATCCGGGAGTAAGTGTGCTTAACAGCAAAGGCAATAGACACAATAATTCACGGTATGTACATCACGGTAGAGCGTCAGTCCGTTTGAGAATTCTACCAATGGGTAGGAATAAAGTCAAACGCTTTACCGAAGACCTTTCCTTCCGCGAAACTCAGCGCCATCGTCGGGAGTACATGGTCGTGTTCAGAGAAAGACATTAGTAGTCATTTTAGCGATGGGCGCCATAATTTCATGTATGGCTTAGAAGACCGAGGGTTACACCGATCGACAACGTTACCAGCTTCATTGAGAGTCGCATTGCCAAAGCAATATCGTCACCTATCCTATGGTTCTGAGAGTCAAACCAGTCTTTACGGGAGAAAATCCGCTGAATTATATAGGCAATTGACACGATAATTCACTGTTGAACGTATAAGTAGAAAGTCAAACTGTCGGAGATGAACAACAACTGGCATAAAGTCATTTTTTTCACTGAAAGCATTACAGCCCTAGATCATATCCTGCTGTATCCTGAGTATAACTTTGAGTTTCGGGAAACACATAAGTGTACAATTTAGTTACGGCACAATAAATTCTTGTATGAATTAGAATGTGGATGGTCAAACCATTCGAGAACGATACCACCACCTTTGAGAATCAAACGGCTAGGTCAATAGCTTCACCTATCTCTGATTCCGAGTGTCAAGCCTAGTGTTCCGGCAGTAAACCCGCTGAACAGTATTGGTAGTCGACACCTTTTTTCGCGGTTTGATTATCAAAGTATAGCGTGAAACAGTTTGAGAACGTTACCAGTTGGTATAAGGTCATTCTTTTTACCGTATACATTACCCTACTAGTACCTAACCCGCTGTAGCGAGAGTCATGCTTACTGCGCACGGAAACCAATTAGTAGTCATTATTGTAGCGGCACCCCTTATTCTCATATATGAAATAGAAAATCGAGTGTCAGTCAGCTCGAGATCGTTCCCAACTTCATTGGGTAGTCGAACAGCTATGTCAACAGCTTCAGCTATCCTGTGATTCCGATAGGCAAATCAGTTATTCCGTGAGTCAATCCACAATACAGTATTGGCAAAAGACACCTTAATTCACGGTATAAGTATTAAAGTAGAGCGTCAAACCGTTGGAGAACATTATCAACTAGTATAAGGTCATTCTTCTTAACCTATACCTTACATACCGAGAAAAGAATCCGCAGTAGCGATTACCTTGCATCCGATTCACAGGAACGTATTAGTAGACATTATAGCAGAGGGATAGCTTAATTTCATGTATCAATAGGAATATCTAATGTCGAACCGATCCAGGACGTTACCAGCTTCTTCGAGCGGCTAAGTCAAGAGTTTCACATATCTTTTATTCCGTGGGTCAACCCAGGCATTCCGGGAATCAACACATTGTAAAGTAATACGAATGGACGTCTTAATTTACGGTACGAGTATTGATGTCGGGAGTCAAGCCCTTCGAGAACGTTGTCACCTGCTGCGTTGTCGAAGCTCATACAGTATATTTTCCATTCCGATAAATAACAACCGCTGTAGCGAGAGTATGAATTCCAGCTCAGAGAGACATGTCTGTGTACATCTTAGTGACGGTTATCTTAATTTCATGTTTGAAACAGAACATCGGGTTGCCAAATCGTTTGGGAACTTTACCAGAATCTTTGGTGGTCGAACGGCTAAGTAAATAGCTTCACCTATCCTATAGTTCCGAGAATCAAACCAGGTACTCCGGGAGTAAATCCGCTGAAGGTTATTCGTAATAGACACAGTAATGAACAGTATGAATATTAAAGTAGAGCGTCCATCGGTTTAAGAAAGCAAGCAAATGGTACAAAGTCAAATGTTTTACTGAAGGCCTTGCCTTTCCAAGGCATATCCACCTGTACCGAGAGCATAACACCGTGTTCAGAGGACCAAATTGGTATACATTTTAGAGACAGGCACGGTATTTTCATGCACGGTAGGAAAATCCGAGAGTCAAACCGTTCGAGAGCCCAGCACCATCTATGAGATTCAAACGGCTAAGGCAATTGCTCCACCTACCCTGTGATTCTGAGAGAGGACCCGGGTACACCGGGAGTAAGTGCGCTGCACAGTATTGGCAATAGGCACCTTAATTCACGGTTTGAATAGTAAATATAGGGCGTCAAAGCGTTTGAGAACGTTACCAAGGCCAATAAATTCAAAAGTCTTACCGAAGACCTCACCCTCCGAAAGAAAACACGTTGTATCGAGAGTATAACTTCGTGTTCAGAAAAAGAAATTAGTATTCATTTTAGTGACGGGCACATTACCTTCATGTACGAATTAAGAGATCGATGGTCAAACCGTTCTAGATCGATACCACCTTCTGTGAGGGACCATCGGCTAAGGAAACAGCTTCACATATTCCGCGATTCCGAGAGTCAAACTAGGTTCTCCGAGTGTAAGTACGATGAATATTATTGGCCATGGGCACGTTGATTCACAGTTATAATATTAAAGTGGAATCTTCAAACCGTATGAGATCGTTAGCAATTGGTATAAACTCAAAGGCATTATAGATGGCATTTCCTTCCGCGAACCCCACCGCCTTTAGCGAGAGTATGACGTCGTGTTCAGACAAAGAAGTTAGTATTAATTTCTGTGCCGGTGCACAATAACTTCATGTACTATTTAGAAGATCGGGGGTTAATGTGTTCGAGAACGCTACCACCCTCTCTGTGGTCCGAACGTGTAAGACGATAGCTTCAGCTATTCTGTGAATCCGCGAGTAAGACCAGGTATTCCGGAAGTAAATCCGCTATAGAGTATTGGTAATAGACGCCTTAATTCACGGTTCGAATATTAATGTAGATCGCCAAGCCGTTTGATAATGTTACCAATTTGTATCGAGCCAAACCGTTTACCGATAGGCTTACCTGCGGTAAATCTAACCCGCTGTATCGAGAGTATAACATCGTGTTCAGTGGAACATATTATTATAAATTTTAGCGATGGGCACGTTAATTTGATGAATGAATTCGAATGTCCGGGGTACAAACCGAAGGAGACCGTTACCAACTTCTTTGATAGTCGAACGGCAATACCAGTAGCTTCACCTATTCTAAGATTGCGAGAGTCAAATTAGGGTTCCTGGGAATTGAATCCGCTGAATACTATTGGAAGTAGACCCGTTACTCCACGTCTTGAATATTAAAATAGAGCGCCAAACCATATGAGAGCGTTACCAATTTGTATCGAGTCAAACCTATGACCGATAGGCGTATTTGCGGTGAACCTAACCCGATATATCGAAAGTATAACATTGTGTTCAGAGAGAAAAGCTAGTCTCCATTGCAGTGACTTACACCATAACTTCATGTGTGAATTACAAGATATAGTGTCAAACGTTTCGAAACCGGTTTCACCATCTTTGAAAATCGTACATCTAAGTCAGAACCTTCACCTGTCTTACGATTCCGTGTGTCAGAGTCAAATACTATTTTATATAATTATTAATTATATATATAATTAATTATATAATTATGTAATTATAATATAATATTTATAATTAAATACTATTATTAAGTAAAATATTAAACAATTTGTATGAACGCAAACGTATTACCGACGGCCTTACCTTCCGAGGAGCCGAATCCGCAGTATCAAGAGTATAACCTCGTATTCAGAGAAGCATGTTAGTATACATTTTAGTGAGGGGAAACCTTATTTCATGATTTATTTAGTAGATCGAGTGCTAAACCGTTCGAGAACGTTACCACCGTCCTTGAGATTGGAACAGTTATGTCAATAGCATCACCTATCCTGTGATTCCAAGAGTCAACACTGGCATTCCAGGAGTAACTCCACTGAACGTTATTGGCAATAGCCACTTTAATCCACGGTATGAATGTTAAAGTAGTGAGTCAATCCGTTCGAGAGAATTACCAAATGGTGTAAAGTCAAACTTTTTATCGAATACACTACCTTCCAAGAACCTAACCCGCTGCAGCGAGTGGCACGTTTATTGCACATGGAAACAAATGAGTTGACCTTTTAGCAGAAGCACACCTTATTTTCATATATGGATTAGAAGATCGTGTGTCCAACCGTTCCGTATCTATACCACCTTCTTTGAGAGTCGAACGGCTGGATCAATAGTTACTCCTATCCTGTGGTTCCGAGAGTCGCACTAGGTATATCAGAAGTCAATTTGCTATGCACTATTGGCAAAAGACACCTTAATTCTCGGTTTCAATATTAAAGTAGAGGGGGAAACGCTTAATATAATATCAAACGCTTTACCGAAGATCTCACCCTTCGAGAACCGAATCCGCTGTGTCTATCATCGTGATCACAGATACAAGCTAGCATACATTATAGTAACAGGTACCTTAGTTTCATGTATCAATTAGAAGATTTTGTGTCGAACCGTTCGAGAGCAATACCACCTTCTTTGCGACTCGTACGGCTATGTCAGTAGCTTCACCTCTCCTGTAATTCCGGGAGTCGAACCAGGTATTCCAGGAATAAATCCGCTAAACAGTGCTGGCAATAGACACCGTAATTCTCGGTTTGAATAAAAAAGTTAAGCGTGAATCCATTTCAGAGCACTGCCAATTTACATAAAGTGAAACATTTGACCGATGGCCTTACCTTCCGAGAAGCAAACTGGCCGTTTCAAGAGTACAACTTAGTGTGCTGAGAAAGAAATTATTCTTCATTTCAGTGACGGGCACCTCAACTTCATTTATGTATTAAAATATCGAGGGTCAAACCGTTCGAGAACCTTTCAACCATCTTCTGGTGTCGAACGGCTATGTCAATAGCGTCACCGATCCTGCGAGTCCGAGAGTCAAACCAGGTATTCCAGGAGTAAATTCGCTTAAAGGTATTGGTTATAGACACCTTAATTTAAGATTGAGTATTAAAATAGAGCGTCAAACCGATTGAGACCGTAACCAATTGCTGTAATATCACACGCTTTACCGAAGAACATACCCTGCGAATGCTAACCCGATGTATCGAGAGTATATCATCGTGTACAAAGAAAGAAATTCGCACTCATTTCAGTGACGGGCACGTTATCGTCATGTGTGAATTAGGAGGTCGATGGTCAAACCGGCTGGATTAATAGTTACACCTATCTTATGATTCATAGAGTCAAACCACGTACTCTGGGCGTAAATCCGATGAACTGTAATAGCATTAGACACCTTAATTCATGCATTTAATTTTAATGTCACCGTCAAATTTTTTGAAAACGTTACCTATTGCTATATAGTCGAAATCTTACCAAAGGCCTTGCCTTCCGAGAACCAAACCCGCTGCAGCGAGTGTGTTGCTTAATGTAAGCGGAAGTAAATAACTGTACATTGTAGAGGTTGGCACCATCATTTCGTGTATGGATGAGCATATCGAGAGGCCAACCGTTCCAGGACGTTACCACCTTCTTTGAGAATGGCACACATAAAACAATAGCTTCTCCTATACTTCTGATTCCAAGAGTAGCTCCAGGTACATCAGGAGTAAATCCGCTGTATACTATTGGTAATGGACGCATGAATTGCGGTTTGAATATTAAAGTCGACCGTGAATCCGCTTGTGAACGTTACGAAATGGTATAAAGTCAAATGATTTACCGAAGACCTTACCCTCCGCGAACCTACTACGCTCTCTCGACAGTATAAACTCGTGATCAGAGAAACAAATTAGTACACATTTTAGTAACGGGAACCATTATTTCGTTTTTGAGTTAGACGATTTAGTGTCAAATCATTGCAAAACGTTACTACCTTGTTTGAGAGTCGAACGGATGAGTCAATAGCTTCAGCTATCCTGTGACTCCGTAGAGTCATACCTTGTGTTCCACGAGTAAATCCGTATAACAGTATTGGCAGTAGACACCTTAATTCACGCTATGAATATTGGGGTATCGGGTCAAACCGTCGGTGAACATTACAGTATCGTATAAAATCATTCCTCTTACAGATGACCTTACATACGATAAAATAACCGGCTGCAGAGAGTGTCTTGCTTAGTGTCCAGTGAAACAAATTAGTATTCATATTAGTGGCGGGACCCTTAACTTCATATTCGAATGAGAAGATCACGAGGCAAGCCGTTCCAAATCGTTACCTCTTTCCTGAGTGTCGCAATGAGTAGCAAATAGCTTCACCTGTCCTGCGATTCCGAGAGCACTACCAGGTATCTCAGGACTACATCCGCTGAACACTATTGGCAACGGATATCATAATTCACAGTTTGTATTCCAAACTAGAGCGCTGCACCGTGTGAGAACGTTGCAATTGCTATAAGGTCAAACATTGATCAGAATGCCTTTCCATCCAAGAAGCTAATCCGCCGTACTGAGAGTATAGCATCGTGTTTAGAGAAGCACATTAGTATACAATTTTATGACGGCACCTTAAATTAATGGATGACTTGGAATATCGAGTGTCGAAGCTTTCGAGAACGTTACCACCTTCTGTGAGAGGCGTACGGCCAAGTCAATGGTTTCAAAGTATCACGCGATTACAAATAGCCAAACCAGGTATTGCGGGAGTAAATCCGCTGTACAGAATTGGCAATAGTTACCATATTTCGCAGAGTGAATACCAAAGTAGAGCACCAAACCGTATGAGAGCGTGTCAAGTTTGTATAAAGACAAACGTTTTACAGATGGCCTTACCATCCGCGAACCGCTCCGGCTACATCGAGTGTATAACTACCTGATGAGAGAAACAAATCAATTTTAATCTCAGTAACGGGCACCTTAACTTCATCTATGAATTGTAAGATCGAGGATCAAACCGCTCGGGAACGATGCCACCTTCTGCAGAAGACGACCGTCTACGTCAGTAGATTGAGCTATCCTGCGATCCGAGAGACAAACCCGGTATTCCGGGTGTAAATGCGCCGAACATTATCAGCAATACACACCTTGATTCACGGCATGAATATTCGGGTTCTGACTCAAACCGTCGGAGAACGCTACCAATTTGTATAAAGTTTTATAGGACGCTTTACTGAACAGCTTACCTTGCGAAAGCCTAATACGGTGTACCGAGATAATAACATGGTGTTCAGAGGATAGAGGAAGTACACATTCTAGTGTCGTGCGTCATAATTACATGTATTAAGCACAAGATCGAAGGTCAACCCGTTCGTGAACGTTGCAGCCTTCTTTTGAATCGAACAGCTAAGTCAATCGCTTCACCCATCCGGTGAAACCTAGAGCCTTACCAGGTATTTCGGAAGTAAACCCACTGAAAATTGTTTTCAATGGACACCTTAATTCATCGAGAGTATATCTTCGTGTTCAGAGGATCAAATTAGTAATCATTTTAGAGCCGAGCACCTGAATATCATGAATGAATTAGAAGATCGAGGTTAATAGTTCGAGAGCGTTCCATCCTTCTTTTATAGTCGAACGGATAAGTTCACCTGTCCTATGATTCCGAATGACAAGCCAGGCATTCCGAGTGTTAATAAACGGTACACTATAGGCAATGGACACCTTATTTCACAGCCTGAATATTAAAATAGAGCGCCATACCGTTACAGGATGTTACCATCTTCTATGAGAGACGAACGGCTTGGTCAGCAGCTTCGTCTATCCGGAGATGCGGAAAGAAAATCAGATACATTCGAAGTAAGTTTGCTGAACAGCTTGGGAAATAGGCGCTTTAATTCACGGTTTGAATATTAAAATAGAGCCCCAATCCGTTTGTGGACGTTACCTGTTGCTATGACGTCAATCGTTTTACCTAAGGCATTACCTTCCGAAAACCTCACCCGCTTCATCGATAGTATAACATCGTGATGAGAGGCCGAATTAGGGTACACATTAGTGACGGCACATTAAATTCGTGTATGAATCAGAATATTGACCGTAAGACCGTTCGAGATCGCTACCACCCTATTTGGGAGTGGAACTGCCAAGTCAATAGATACACCTATCCTCTGATTCCGAAAGTTGAACCAGGTACTCCGGGAGAAAATACACTCAACATCATTGCCATTAGACACCTTAATTCAAGCTTTGAATATTAAGGTAAAACGTCAAACCGATGCAGAACGATACCTACTTCTAAAAAGCCATTCTTTTTATCGAATACCTTACCATCCAAGAACCTAACCTGCGCAGTGAATGCCTGGCTTAATGTTCAGGGAAACAAACTAGGAGACATGTTGGCAGGCGGGTACCACAATTTCATGTAAAAGTTTCAAAATCGACAGTCTAGCCTTTAGATGTCGATAGCATCTTCTGTGGGAGTCGATCGGCTGTTAATAGCGTACCTGTCCTGTGATTCCGGGAGTCACACCAAGTATTCAAGTAGTGAAAGTGCAGTACAGTATTGGCAATAGACATTTTATTCGACTGTATAAATATTAACCTATAGGGTCAAACCGTTGTAGATCGTTACTTAATGGTTTAGTGTCATTCTTTTTACCGCGGGCATTACGCTCCTAACAACTACCCCGCAGTATCGAGGGTATAAGTTCTTGTTCAGAGATACAAACTACTATTCTTTACAGTGATGGGCACCGTAATTGCATGTCGGAATACGAAGATGTACAGTCAAGCCGTTCTGAAACGTTGCCACGTTTTTCGAGAGACGCAATGCTGAGTCAATAGCTTCACTTAGGTTGTGATTCCGGGTGACAAGCCAGGTGTTGCGGGAGTGAATCTAATGTTCAGTATGGGCATTAGCCACACCATTTTAGGCCATATATATTAAAGTACACAGTCCAACCGTTGTAGCACGTCACCTATTTGTATAGAGTCATACTTATACTCGAATCCCGTATCTTCCGAGAAGCTGGCCCGCCGTATCAGATTACAACTTTAGGTTCACAGAAATACATTAGTATTCATTTCAGAGAGTGGTACGATAATTTCATGTATGACTTAGCAGATGGAGGATAAAGCCGTTCCCGAACGTTACTACATTCCTGAGAGTCGGAGGCCTAAGTCAATAGCTTAACCAACCCTGTGTTTCCGAGTGGCCAATCAGATATTCCGTGATTAAATCCGCTGTACTGTATTGACAATCAAAATCTTTATTCGCGGATATAATATTAATGCAGAGCGTCAATCCGTTTGAGAACGTTATCAATTTGTATAACGTCATACACTTCATCGCATACCTTACCCTCCGAGAACATAAACCGCAGTATCGGGGTTACTACTTCGTGAACAGAGAAACATATTAGTATTAATTTCAGTGACGGGCACCTTAGTTTGATGTATGAATTGGAACGTCTAAGAAAAATCGGTCGAGAACGTTATCAGCTACTTCGAATGCCGAACGGCTGAGTCTATAACTTCACCTATACTTGCGATTCCAAGAGTCAACACTGGCATTCCAGGAGTAACTCCACTGAACGTTATTGGCAATGGCCACTTTAATCCACGGTATGAATGTTAAAGTAGTGAGTCAATCCGTTCGAGAGAATTACCAAATGGTGTAAAGTCAAACTTTTTATCGGATACCTTGCCTTTCAAGAACCTAACCCGCTGTAGCGAGTGTCATGCTGAGTGCACACGTAAACAAATTAGTAGACAATTTAGCAGGCGGAAGCCTTACTTTCATATATGAATACGACAATCGGGAATCAATCCGCCCGAAAACGTTCCCACCATCTTTGGGAGTTGAACGGCTACGACAACAAATTCACCTATCCCGTGATTCCGAAAGACAAACCATGTATTCCGGGAGTTAATCAGCTGGAGAGTATTGGCACTAGACGCATTAATTCTCGATATGAATATTAAGGTGGATCACCAAACTGTCTAAGAGCGTTATAAATTGGTAAAAAGTCAAACGTTTTACCGTAGACCTTACACTCCGGAAAAATAACCTGCTGTGTCGAGAGTATAAGTTCGTGTTCAATGAATGAAATAGCTATCCATTTCAGTGAATGGCACCATGGCTTCATGTGTGAAATAGAAGATTTGACGTCAAACCGCTCCAGGATGTTGCCACCGTCTCTGAGAGACGAACGGCTAAGTGAATTGCTTCACCTATGCTTGTATACCGAGAGTCAACTATTCATGGAGTAAATCCGCTGAACAGTATTGGTAATTGACACGCTAATGCACGGACTGAATACTATGGTACAGTTTTTATCTCTAGTAGAACGTGCCCTATTCGATTAATGTCAAAAGCTTTACCGAAGACCATACCCACCAAGAACGTATCCTGCTGCATCGAGAGTATATCTTCGTGACCCGAGATATAAATTAGTATATATTTTAGTGTCGAGCAGCTTAATTTCATGTTTGAATCAGCCAATCAGGTATCAAACCGTTTGAGAACGTTTCCACCTGCTTTAAGAGACAAACGGCTGAGTCAATAGCTTCACCTATCCTGTTATTTCGTGTGTCAAATCAGGTATGACGGGAGTAAAGCCGCGGTACTGTATTGGATTTAGACATACTATTTCACGGTATAAATATTAGAGTACGGACTCAAACCTTTGTAGAATGTTACGTATTGGTATAGTGTCAAACTTTTTACCGAAGGCCTTACCTTCCGTGGATTAAACTCAGTGTAACGAGAGTATAAATTCATGTCCAGAGAAACAAATCAGTATAAATTTTATTGGCGAGCACCTAAATTTTTTGTTTGAAATCGAAGATCAATTGTCAAATCGTTGGTGAATGTTACCACCTTCTGTGATGGACGAACGGCTAAGGCAACAGCTTCTCCATTCCTGTGATTCGGTGAGCCAAACCTGGTATTTCGGGAGAAAGTCCGCTGAACAGATTTGCCAATGGAGACCTTCATTCACGATTTGAATATTAAAGTAGAGCGACAAACCATTAGAGACCGATACCATTTGGTATAAAGTCAACCTTTCTTCCGTAGGTCGTACCTTCGTGCGAATCTCGCCATCTTTATCGTGTGTATAACTTCGTTCTTAGAGAAAGAAACTAGGATTCATTTCAGTGACGGGAACAACAACTTCATGTATGAATTAGCAAGTTGGGGGTCAAAACGCCAGACAAGGTTACCACCATTTTTGAGATTCAGACGGCTAAGTATATTGCTTCACGTTTCCTGTGATTTCGAAAGTCAAACCAGATGATCTGGAGGTGAATGTGTTGCACAGTATTGGCAGTATACATCCTAATTTACGGTATAAATATATAAGTACACAGTCAAACCGCTGTAGGACGTTACCTAACGGTATAGTGTCAATGTTTTTACCGCGCCCCTACGCTCCGAAATCTAACCCACTGTATCGAGAGTATAACACCATGATCAGAAGAATCAATTAGTATTCATTTTATAGAAGGGCACCGTAATTTCATGTATGTACAAGACGATGTAGGGTCAAGCCGTTCGGTACTGTTACTACCTTTTTCCGGTGCCGAATGGCTAAGTCAAGAGCGTCACCTATCTTTTGATTCCGAAAGTCAAACCAGGTATTCCGGGATCAAATTCATTGAACAGTTTTGGCAATAGACACCTTAATTCAAGGTTTGAACAGTAGATTCGAGCGTCGAATCGTTTGAGATTGGTGCCAATTGGTATAAGGTCAAATGTTTCACAAAAGGCCTCACCTTCCGAGAAGCTAACACGCAGTATCGACAGTATAACTTCGTGATCAGAGATACAAATTAGTATACGTTTTAATGACAGTCAACTTAATCTTTTGTACGAATTAGAAGGTCTAGTTTCCAATCTTTCGAGAACGTTACCACCTTCTGTCAGAGACGAATGGCTAAGTTAATAGATGCACATATTCTGTGATACTGAAAGTCAAACCAGATATTCCGGGAGTTATTGCGCTGTACTGTATTTGCAATAGATACCTCAATTCACAGATTGAATATTAAAATAGAGCACCAAAGCGTTTCAGAGCGTTACCAATTTGAGTAAAGTCATACGTTTCGCTGAATGCCTTAACGTCTGAGAAGCTAACCCGCAATTTCGAGACTATAGCTACGTGTATAGGGTTACACATTAGTGAATATTATCGTGACGGGGACCATAGTTTTATTATTAGTAAAAAGATCAAGGGACAAACCGCTCCAGATGGTTACCACCTTCTGTCATATACGAAGGGCAAAATCAATAGCATCACATATCCTGTGATTCGGAGTGTCCAACCAGGTATTCTTGGAGTAAGTCCGCTGATGAATTTTGGCAATAAATACCTTTGATCACGGTTTGATTATTACAGTAGAACGTCAAACAGTTTGAGAGCGTCACCAGTTGGAATAGAATCAAACGTTTTACCGACGGCGCTACCTTCCACGAACTTCACCGGCTTCATCGAGAGTAAAATTTCGTGTTCTGAAAAAGAAATTGGTATTCGTTTCAGTGACGTGCAAATTAACTTCGTGTATAAAATAGAGGGTCATGTGTCCATCCGCTCGATAACGTTGCCTCCTTCTGTGAGAGACGAACGGCTAAGTCAATAGCTTCTCCTATCCTGTGATTCGGTGATCCAAACCAGGTATTTCTGTGGAAAATCCACTGGACAGTATAGGCAAAACACACCTCAGTTCAATGTATGCATATTAGAGTACAGTGTCGAATTGTTGTAGAACGTTACATATTGGTATGAAGACATCCTCACGCCCGATGGCCTTACCAGCCGCGAAGCATACCGCTGCATCTAGAGTGTAGGCTTCGTGTTCAGAGAAACACATTCGTAAACATTATAGCAATGGTCGCCATCATTTCATGTATTGCTTAGAAGACCGCATGTCAATCTGTTCGAGCACGGTACCACCTAACTTGAGAGTTGAACAGCTACGACAATAGCATCACCTATCCTGTAATTCCGAAACTCAATCCATGTATTCCGGGAGTAAATGTGCTGAATAGTATTGGCAATAGACACCTTAATTCACGGTACCAATTGCGATAACGTCAAATGCTTTACGTAAGACCTTACCCTCCGATAAACACACTCACTGTATCGGAGTACAACAACGAGTTCAGAGGTACGAATTAGTACACAGTTTGTTGACGAGCACCTTAATTTGATGCATGAATTGGAAGGACGAATTCCAAACGGTTCGTGAACGTTACAACCTTCTGTGAGAATCGAACAGCTAATTCAATTGCTTCACAAAATCCTGTGATTCGGAGAGTCAAACCAGGTACCCCGGGAGTAAATACCCTGAACTGTATTGGCAATAGTCACCGCAATTCACGGTTTTAATAATAATGAAACCGTCAAACCGTTAGAGAACGTTACCCATTGCTACAAAGTCAAACGTTTTAACGAAGAACTTATACCCCGAGAAACTAACAGGCTGTTTCGATCGTAAAACTTCGTGTTTAGAGAAACGCATTTCAATACATTTTAGTGACAGCACTTTAAATTCATGTATGAATTAGAATATCGATGATCAAACCGTTACAGAACGTTGCCACATTCTGTGAGAGACGAACAGTTAAGTCAATAACTTCACCTATCCTGTGATTCCAAATGTCAAACGATATATTTCTGGAGTAAATGCGCTGTACATTATTGGCAATAGGTATCTTAATTCGCGGATTGAATATTAAAATACAGCGTCAAACCATTCGAGAACTTTACAAATTCCAATGAAGCCAAGCGCTATTCAGAAGACCGAACCCTCCGAAAAACTAACCCGCTCTATCGAGATTATAACTTCGTATTCAGAGAAAGAAATTTGTATTCAATTCAGTGTCGGGCACCTTATTTTCATGTATGAAATAGAAGATCGAGGGTCAAACTTTTAGAGAACGATCCCGCCTTCTTTGGGAGTCGAAAGGCTAGGTCAGTAGCCTCACGTACTCTGTTATTCCGATAGTCAAACCAGGTATTCCGGAAGTCAATCCGCTGTACACTATGGGCAATGGATGCCTTAATTCACAGTGTGAATATCAAAGTAGAGCGTCAAGTCGTTTGAGAACGTTACTAATTGGCGCAACGTCATACACCTCGCCGGATACTTTGCTCTTCCGAGAACATAACGTGCTATACCGAGAGTATAGCTTCGTGATCAGAGAAGCAAAGTAGTATATATTTCCGTGTGATGTACTTTAATTGCACGTATGAATGTGAAGATCAAGAGTTAATTCATTCAATAATGTTACCACCTTTCCGGAGAGTCGCATGGCTATGGAAATACAATCGCTTATCCTTTGATTCCGAGAGTCATACCAGTCATTCTGGGAGTAAATGCGCATAACAGAATTGGATATTGACACGTAAATTCACGGTTCGAATATTAAGTCGCACGACAAATCTTTGTAGAATGTTATTTATTCGTATAGCGTCAAACTTTTTACCGAAGGCCACACCTTCCAAGAAACCGAACCCGCTGCAGCAAGTGTCTTCCTCAGTGTTCAAGGTAGCAGTAAGACTTAGTCCAGGAATACATGGTTTGACTCTTAGAGTATTTGAATACTTCAAGCTATGGACATAGCCGTTCGCCTCTCAAAGAAAGTGGTATCGTTGTCGAACTGTTCGACTCTCGATTATCTAACTCACACATGAAGTCTGGGTGCCCGTCACTGAAGCGAAGACTAATTCCTTTCTCTGAACTCGAAGTTATAATATCGATGGACCAGTTCAGGTTCGCGGAATTTAACGGCCTCGGTAAACGTTTGACTTTATACAAATTGGTAACGATCTAGAACGGTTTTGCGCTCTATTTTAATATTCAATCCCCGAATTATGGTATGCATTGCCGATACTCTACAGCCAATTTACTACCGGAATACCTTGTTCGATTGTCGGAATCGCAGGATACGTGAAACAGTTTACCTAGCCGTTCGTCTTGCACATGTGATTTCAATGTTCTCGAACGGTTTGGCGCTCGATCACCTAATTCACACATGAATTTAAGGTATCGTCACTAATTTGTATATTAATGTATTCACTAAACACGTAGCTATACTGTCGGTACGGCGCGTTAGCTTCTCGGTCGGTAAGGCATTCGGTAAAGCAATTGACGTAATAGAAATTGGTAATGTACTCAATCGATTTGACGCTCCACTGTAATATTCAAACCGTGAACTAAGGTGTCTATTGCCAATACTATTTCACGGATTTACTTCCGGAATACCTGGTTTGACTGTCAGAATCGCAGGATACGTGAAGCACTTGACTTAACCGTTCTTCTCTCACAGAAGGAGGCAACGTTCTCGTGCAGTTTGACACTCTGTCTTTTAATTCATGCATGAAGATAGGGTGCCCGTCACTGAAGTGAAGCCAACTTCTCCCTCTGAATACGAAGTTATACTCTCGATGAGGCGGGTGAAGTTCGCGAATGGTATGGTCTTCGGTAATCCGTTTATATTTATAGCAATTCATAGCTTTCTCAGACGGTATCACGCTCTTTCTTAGTATTCAGAGCGTGAATTGAGGTGTCCGTTGCCAATAATGTTCAGCGGAGTTACTCTAAGAATACCTGGTTTGACTCTCAGAATATCACGATAGGTGAGGCGATTGACTTAGCCGTTTGTCTTTCACAGAAGGTGGTAACGTTCTCCAACGGTTTGAATTTCGATGTGGATATTTATGCATAAACACGTGGTGTTCGTCCTCGATGATGTCTACTAATTTGTTTCCGTGCACATTCAGCATGACACTCGCTACAGCGTGTTAGGTTCTCTGAAGGAATGGTGTTCGGTAAAACTGTTGAGTTTATAGCAACTGGTAACGTTCTCAAACGGTTTGACGCTTTATCTTAATATTCAAGCCCTGAGTTAAGGTGTCTATTACTAATAACGTTCGGCGGATATACTTCCGGAACACCAGGCTTGACTCCTGGAACAATAGGATAGGTGAAGCTATTGAAACAGCAGTTCGATCCTTCTATAAGGTGGGAATGTTATCGATCGGTTTTTATACTTGATATTCTTATTCATGCACGAAAATAAGGTGCCCGTCACTAATATGTATAGCTATTTGTATCTCTGAACACAAAGTTGCACTCTGGATTCGGCACGTGAGGATCTCGCAAGGTAATGCCTTCGGTAAGGAGTATGACGTTGCATCAATTGATATCGCCCTCGAACGGTTTGACGCTCAACTGCAATATGCAAGCAGTGAATTTAGGTATCCATTTCCATTACGGTTCAGCGGCATTACACCTGATATACCTGGATTGTCTCTCGGAATCATAGGATAGATGAAGCTATTGACTTGGATGTGCGACCTTCAAAGAAGTTGGGATTGTTCTAAAAAGGTTAATCAAACATGAAATTAAGGAGCACGTTTCACCTTACACCAATAGGTAAAGTTATACAACGTCTTGGCGGCAAGCTTTAATATTCAAACCGTGTAGTAAGGTGTCCAGTGCCAGTACTGTTCAGCGGACTTACTCCCGGAATACATAGATTGGCTTTCGCAATCGCTGGATAGGTGATGCTATACACGTTGCCGTTCGTCTTTCACAGAAGTAACGTTCTCGAACCGTTTGAAACTCGATATTCTCATTCGTGCACGAATTTTAGCTGCCGTCACTAAATTGTATACTAATCTGTGTCGATAAGCACGAAGTTATACTCTCGATGGAACGTGTGATATTCGCGGAACGTAGCGTCTTCGCTGAAACGTTTGACTTTATGGCAATTGATAACGATATCAAACGGTGTGACGCTCTATTTTAATATTCAAACAGTGACCACAGGTGTCTATTGCCTATAGTACTCAGCTGATTTACTCCCGGAATACCAGGTCTGACTCTCGGAATCTCGGGACAGATAAAGCTCTTCACAAGGCCGTTCGTCCCTCACAGAAGGTGGCAACGTTCTCGAGCGGTTTGATGCTCGACCTTCTGATTCGTACATGAATTTAAGGTGCCTGACTAACACGTGCACTGATGTGTTTCACTATACTCGAAGTTGTACTCTCGACACGGCAAGTTATCTTCTCCAACGTGAAGGCCTTCGGTAAAACAATTGACATTATATCAACTGGTAACATTCTCATAAGGTTTGACTGTATTCTTTAATGTTGAAATCGTGAATTGATGCGACTATTGCCCATACTACTCACCTGATTTACTCCCGGAATACCAGGTTTGACTCTCGGAACCAATGGATTGGGTGATGCTATTGATGTAGCGGTTCGTCTCTCACAACGTTCGCGAAGGGTATGACCCTCGATCTTCTAAATCGTTCATTAAATTATGATGCGCGACACTAGGATGTATATAAATTTCATTCCCTGAACACGTAGATATACTCTCGATACAGCTGGTGACGTTCGCGGAACGGAATACCTCGGTACAAAATTAGACTCTCTACGAATATGTAACCGTCTACAACGGTTTGTCCCTGTACATTGCCAATACTAATGCGAAGACAGTTCAGCGCACGTACTCCCGGAATACCTAGTTTGACTATCGGAATAACAAGATCGGTGAAGCTATGGCCTTAGACTGGCGAATCTCAAAAGAGGTGATAACGTTCTCGGACGATTTAACCCTCCATATTCCTCTTGATACATGCAATAATAGTGTCAGTCTGCTAAAGAGTCTACTAATTTGTTTCCTTGAACACCAAGCAAGACACTTACTGCAGCGGGTTAGGCTTTCGGAGGGTGTGGTATGCGGTACAAAGTTTGTTTATATACCAGTAGGTACCGTTCAACGACGATTCGATTCTGTATACAAGTATTTATACCGTAAAATAAGGTGTCTATAACCACTACTGTACTGCGTATTTATACGCAGAATACCTGGTCTGACTCTCGGAATAACAGGATAGGTTATGCTATTGACATAGCTGCGCTACTCTCAAAGAAGGTGGTAACGTTCTGCAAACGATTGCATCGCGGCCATCCTATTCAAACATGAAATTAAGGTTCCCGTCACCGACATTTATGCTAATTTGGATCTTTGGACACTAAGTTGAACTCCCGATACAGCGGGTTGGATTCTCGGAAGGTAAAGTATTGGGTACGAAGATAGGCTTTATACCATGTGTTAATGTTGTCCGACGGTTTGGCTCGCAACCTGAATGTTCATACATTGAATTGAGGTGTCTATTGCCAATTCCGATCAGCGGATTAAATCCCGGAATTCCAGGTTTTATTCATGGTATCGCAGTACAGGTGAAGCTATTGGCTTAGGTGTGCTACTGTCAAGAAAGTTGGCACCGTTGCCCAGCTGTTTGAATCACGGTTTTCATATTCATGCATGAAATTTTGGTGCTCGACACTAGAATCTATTCTAGCTTTTACCTCTGTACACGGTGTTATGCTCACGATACAGCTGGTCGGTTCTGCGGAGTGTAAGACATTCTTTAAGAACCTTAACCCTACATGAAAAGGTAATGTTCTACACCGGCTTTGCGGCCTGCGTTAATATGCAAACCGTGAACTGAGGTGTCTATTGCCAATTCTCGTCAGCGAACTTTCTCTCGGTTTTCGCGGGCTGACACTCCGAACCACTGGATAGCTGAAGTCGGACTGGATCTTCTCTTACAAAGGGTGGCAACATTGTCGAGCGGTATTGACCCTCGATCTTCTACTTCATGCATGAAATTAAGGTGCCGTCACTGAATTGAATACTAATGAGCTTCCCTAAATACGAAGCTATACTCTCGATGCAGCGCGGACTAGCGTCTCGAACGGTAAGGCATTCGGAAATATGTTTGACTTCATAGCAATTGTAACGCTCTCACTAGGTGTAACGCTCTATTTTTATATTTAGTCCGCGAATTAAGGTATCTATGACCAGTAATGTTCAGCGGATTTACTCCCGTAATGCCTGGTTTGTCCCTCTGAATCACAGGATAGGTGAAGCTGTTGACATGGCCGTTCGTCTCACCCAGAAGGTGATAACTTTCGCGAATGGTTTGACACTCGATCTTCTAATTAGTGCATGAATTTAAGGAGCCGTAACTAAATTGTATACTAATATGTTTCCCTAAAACGTAGATATACACTCGATAAGGCGGGGTTATCATCTCGTGCGGTAATGCTTTCGGTAAAATGTTTGACTTTTTAAGAATAGTTATCGTCTCCGACGGTTTGTCGCTCTACTTCAATATTCAAACCGTGAATTATGGCGTCTATTACTAGTACTTTTTAGCCAATTTACTCCGCACAACCTGGTTTGGCTCACAGAATCACAGGATAGGTGAAGCTATTGTCATAGCCGTTCGATCCTCATAGATGGTGGTAACGTTCCCAAACGGTTTGTCCCTCGGTCGTCGAATCCATACTTGAGATTAAGGTGTCCGTCTCTAAAATGCATACTATGTTGCGTCTCTGAACATCCAGGTATACCCTCGACATAGCGAGCATATTCAGTTCCCGGATGGAAAGATATCTGGTGAAAAGTTTGACATTCTACATGTTGGTAATGTTCTCCAACGGTATCTCTCAATAATATAATACTTATGCGGTCGAATAGGGTGTCTATTGGCAATACTGTACAGCGGATTGACTATCGGAATACCTGATTTGACTATCGCGATGACAGGATCGGGGTTACTATAGACATAGCGGTTCGATTCCCAAAGAAGGTGGGACCTCTCTCGAACGGTTTTAACACTCGATCATGCTATTCATACATGAAAAAAGCTGTGCGTTTTCTAAACTTTCTACTAACTACTTTCCGTGAACACGATGCATGATACTCGCTACTGCGGGTTATGTTCTCGGAAGGTAACGTATGCGGTAATGTGTATGACGTTATACCAATTAGTAACATTCTCAAACGGTGACATCCTACCATAATATTCGTATCGTGAAATAATGTTTCTGCTGACAATACTGTTCAGCTGATTTACTACTGGAATACCAGGCTTGACACTCGAAATCACAGGCCAGGTGTAGATATTGACTCGGCCGTTCGACCCACAAACATGGTGTTAACGTTTTAGGACGGTTTGACCGTTGATCCTCCTACTTCAGGATAAAAATATGGTGTACGTCTGCTAAAGTGTCTACTACTTCGTGCCTGTGAACATGAAGCAAAACAGTCGCTACGGCGGCTTGATTTCTCGGAATGTAATGTATAGGTTAATAAGAATGATTTTACAATGATTTTACAGCAACTGGCAATATACTCACAGCGGATTCACACTCCACTTTATTATTCAAGCCGTGTATTAAGGTTCCGACTGCGAAGACTGTTCAGCGGATATACTCCTGATATACCTAGTGTGACTCTTGGAACCACAGGATAGGTGAAGCCATAGTCTTAGCCGTCCGTCTCTCACAAGGTGCTAACGTTCTCGTACGGTTCGTCCCTCGACCTTCTAATTCATACATGAAATTAAGCTGCCCGTCACTAAAACGTATATAAATATGATCCTCTGAATACGATGTTATACTTCGGATACAGCTGGTAATGCTTTCGGTGGGTGAGGTCATCAGAATGACGTATGATCTTATACCAATAGGAAACGATCTCAAAATTAGTGTCGATCTAGTTTATCCTTCAAACCGTGAATTGACGTGCCTAATTCCAATACTGTTCAGCGGATTTACTCTGGATTACCTGGTTAGACCCTCGGAGTCAAAGGGTGCGTGAAGACATTGACTTACCAGTTCGAAAACGGTGTTGACATTCTTCGACTGTAATGACTCTCAACCTTAATATTGATACCGTGAATTACGGTACCTATATCCAATATCGTTAAACGTTAGACGTAACGATCTAAAACGGTTCGGCACTCGACATTCTAATTCATAACTTAAAATAACGTGTGCTTCATCTATAATGTCTACTACTTTGTTTCCGTTTACAGCTATGCGACACACACGCTGCAGCATGTTAGGATCTCGGACGGTAATTGAGAAAACGTTTGCCCTTATACAACTAGTGACGTGTCTCAAAAGTGTTCTCGCCCTAATTTAATATTCAAACTGTGAATTATGGTGTCCATTGTCAATAGTGTACATCGGATTGACTCTCGGAATACCTGGTATGTATATCGGAACAACAGGATAGATGAAGGTATTGACTTAACAGTTCGGTCCTCATAGAAGGTTGGATCGTTCGCGATCGGTTTATTTCTCGATTTTGCCATTCATGCATGAAAATAAAGTGCTCGCCTGGTATGTAGTCTACTAATCCGTTGCCAGGAACAGTAAGCAAGACACTGCCTAGAGCGGAATAGGCTTCTCAGAAGGTAAAGCCTTCTGTAAAAGGTTTGACTCTATTCGAATAGGTATTGTTCTGCAAAGGTTTGACGCATTACGCTAATTATTAAACCCTGAATTAGGGTGCCTGTTGCCAATAGTATTTCAGCGGATTTACACATGGAATACCTCGGTTGGCTCTGGGAATCACAGAATAGGTGAACCTATTGACTTATCCGTTCGTCTCTCAGTGAATGTGGTAGCGTTCTCGAGGGTTTGACACGCTGCCTTCTAATTTATACATGAAATTTAGGAGTTCGTCACTGAAATGTATATTTGTTTCGATTTCCCAACACGGAGTTACGTTATCGATGAAGCGGGTGATGTTCGCAGAAGGTAAGGACTTCTGTAAACCGTTTGAGTTTCTGGCAATAGGTAACGCTCTCAAAGGTTTGGCGCCCTACTTTAATATTCACTCCCTGAATAGAGGCGTCAGTTGTCAATTCTGTACACCGCATTTGCACCCGAATACCAAATTTGTTTACGGAATCGTAAGATGGGAGAAGCTATTGAGTCAGCCGTTCGACTCCCAAAGAAGGTATTAACGTGCTAGAACGCTCTGATCCCCCATATTCGAATTTATATATGAATTTATGGTGCCGTCACTAAATTGTATAATATTGTGTTTCCCTTGGCAAGTAGCAATACTCTCGATACTGCTCGTTAAATTCTCGGACGGTAAGGCATTCCGTGAAAACGTGTGACATTATAGCAATTAATAATGTTCTTACTCGGTATGATGCTCTATTTGTATACTCACTCCGAGAATTAGAATATCTAATACCAATAACCTTCAGAGTATTTACTGTCAGATTACCCGGTGAGACTCTCGAGCCATGGGATAGGTGTAGCTATTGACTTATCCGTTCGACACTCAAAGAAGGTAGTAACTTTCTAGAACGGGTTCACCATTGATTTCCTTGTTCATTATAAAATTAAGTTCCCCGTCAATAAAATGTTTCCCAATTTTATCCTCTGAACCGTAGTTATACTCTAAATGGAGCGGGTGAGGTTCGCGGAAGCTACGGCCTCGTCAAAATATTTGACTTTACATAAAATTGTGACGATCACAACGGTTTGACGCTCTAATGCAATATTCAAACCGCGAATTGAGGTGTCTATTGCCAGATCTCTTCAGCGGACTTTCTCGCGGAATACCTGTCTCAACTCTCGGATTCACAGGGTAGGTGAAGTTGTTGACTTAGCCGTTCCACCCTCAAGAAGGATGATAACTTTCGGGATTGGTTTGACGCTCGATTTTCTTATTCATAGACGAAATTATGGTTCCCGTCTCTAACATATATAATGATTTGCTTCTGTAAGCAAGAAGTCATACTTTCGATGTTGCGGGCTATCTTCTCGAAATGTAAGGCCTTCGGTAAAAGGTTTGGTACTATATGAATAGGTAATGTTCTATAACGGATTGACTGTCCTGCCTTAATATTTATACCATGGACCTATGGTGTCTATTGCCAATACTGGTCAGCGGATATACTCCCGTAATACCTGTTTGGTTCTCGGAAATACAAGATAGGTGAATCTATTTACTTGGACGTTTGAATCTCAATGGAGGCTGTAACGAAAAATGTTTGTTTCTTTAGGAATAGTAACGATCTACAACGGTTTCGCTCTGCTTTAATATGCGAATCGTGAATTAGGGTGTAAATCACCAATACTGAGCAGCGGATAGAATCACGGAGTACCTGGATTGAACTCTCGGAATCGCAGGACAGGTAAGCTAGTGACTTTGACGTCGACTGTCAAAGACGGTGGTTACGTTATCGAAAGTATTGACTCCACATTTCGCTATCATACAACAAAATAACGTGTCCGTCTGCTAAACCATCTACTAATATATATACGTGACAATAAACAAGACACTACCTACGGCGGGTTAGATGCTCGGAGGGTAAGGTATCCGGTAAGAAGTTTTACTGCATAATGATCGGTATCGTTCTGCAACGGTTTGACTGTGTATTTTAATTTTTATTCCTAGGATTGGCGTGTCTAATCCCTATGCTGCACAGGGGATTTATTCCCGGAATGCCTTGTGTGACTTCCGGGTTCACAGGACAGGTGAAGCTATTGACTTAGCTGTTCGTCTCTCACAGAAGATGGTAACGTTCTCGAACTGTTTGACCCTCGATCTTTAATTCATGCATGAAATTACGGCCCTCGTCACTAAAATGTGTACTAGATCGTACCTCAGAACAGTGTCGGTTTTTCGGAGAGTGGGGCAGTCTGCAAGTAGTTTAACCCTAAAAAAATAGGTAATGCTCTACAACGGTTTGACAGTCTGCTTTAATATTCAAACCGTGTATTGAGGTGTCTATTGCTAATACTATTCAGTGGAATTACGTCTGGAAAGCCTGTTTTGACTCTCGGAATCACATGGTAGGTGAAGCTATTAACTTACCTGTTCGACCATTGAAGAAGGTGGCAACGTTCTCAATAGCTTTTACACATGAATTTTCTATTCGTATATGCAAACATGGTGCCCGTCATTAAAATGTATACTAATATGTTTTTCTCAGCACGAAGATATGCACTCGATTTTAGCGGGACAGGTACACACACGGGTAGCTATTCAATAAAAAGCACTTTATGCCAATGGGTATTGTTCTCCGAGGGTCTCACTCTCTACATTAATATACGTACTGCGTATTGGTGTGTCTATTGCGAATAGTTTGCAGCGGCCTAACTTCCCGGAAAACCTGGTTTGTCTCTCAGAATCACAAGATACGTTAAGCTATTGGGATAGCCGTTCGACTCTCAAGGATAGTGTAACGTTCCAGAACGGTTTGACCCTCGATCTTCTAATTCATACATAAAATTGATGTATTCGTCTGTTAATGTGTTTACTAATTTGTTTCACTGAACCCGACGATATACCCACGGTACACTGGGGTATGTTCTCGAAAGGTAGGAATCCGTTATAGAGTATGCCGTTATATCAGTTGGTAACGTTCATCAGCGGTTTGAATCTCTGCTTTAGTATTCAAACCGTGAATTAAGGCGTTTACTGCCAATAATGTTCAGCAGATTTACTCCCGGAATACCGTGTTTGACTCACGGAATCATAGGATAGGTGGACCTATTGACATATCCGTTCGACTCTCAAAGAGGGTGGTAACGTTCACGAACGGTTACAGCATCGACCTCCTAATTCATTCATGGAATTAAGGTATGCGACACTAAAACGTTAGTAATTTATTCCTCTGTACACGATGTTATATTTTCGATACATCGGTTATGCTTTCGGAGTGTAAGGTCTCCCGTAAAACTTTTGACATTATAACAATGGTAACGTTGTCATGCAGGTTTACGCTCCACTTTGATATTCGAACCGTGAATTATGGTGTCAATTGCCAATACTGTTCAGCGCACGTACTCCAGGAATAACAGTGTTGACTCTCGTAATCACAGGACAGGTGATGCCGTTGAATCAGCCTTTTGGACGCTCAAAGAAGGTGGAATCGTGCTCGAATGGTTTTGACATTGGTCTTATTATTCATACATGAATTAAGGTGTTCTTCACTCCAATGTATATTAATTTGTTTCCGTTCACATTATGCAACACACTCGCAGCAGCGTGATAGGTTCTCTGCAGGTAAGGTAATTGTTCAAACGTTTGTCTTTTTAACAACTGGTAACGTTCTCAAACGGTTTCACGGTCTACTTTAATATTCAAGCCGTTAGTTAATGTACCCGTTACCAATAGTGTAAAGCGGATTGTCTCCCGGCATACTGATTTTCCTATGGAATAGCAGGATAGGTGAAGATATTGCATTGACTGTTCGGCTCTAGAAGAAGATGGGACCGTTCTTGAACGGCTTGACTCTCGATAACTCTGTCTATACATGAAAATAATGTGTATTTCTAGTATAATATCTACTGATTTGTTTCCGTGAGCAATAAGTAAGACACTGGCTACAGCGGGTTAGGTACCCTTAAGGTAAGGTATTCGGTAAGATAAACGACTTTATACGAATATGTAATTTTCTCAACCGGATGGCTCTGTACTTTAATATTATAACGTAAAATAGAGTGTCTAATGCCAATACTCTTCTGCGGATTTACTCCGGAATTGATGGCTTGGTTCTCGGGTATCACAAGATACGTAAAGCTATGGACTTTGCCATTCCACTCCCAATGATGGTGGTACCATTTCTCTAAAAGTTTGACCCTTAATTCATATATGAAATTAAGGTGGCCGGCACTAAAAAGTATATAATTTGCTTCGCTCAACCCCAAGACGTACCCCCGATACAGCGCGTTAGATTCTCGTAAGTTAAGGCCTTCTTTACGTAATGTGACTCTGTAATTATACGCAACGTTCTCCACGGTTCACTCTCTACATTTTTATTCTGCCGCGATACATGGTATGTAATGCCACACTCTACAGGGGATATGCTCCCGGTATTCCTTGATTGACACTCGGAATCACAGGGTTGGTGAAGCTATGGACATAGTCGTTCAATTCTCAAAGAAGGTGGTTGCGGTCTCGAAAGGTTTGATCCTCGATATCTAATTCATACATGAATTTATCGTGGCATCACTAGAATGTATTCTATTGTGTTCCTCTATACACGAAGTTATACTTCCGAAACAGGGAGTTAGCTTCACTGAAGTAAGGTCTGCGGAAAATGGTTTGAGTCTATACGAATAGGTGAAGCGCTACAACGGTTTGATATTCTGCTTTAATATTCCAACTGTTGATTAAGGCTTCTATTGCCAATACTGCTCTGCGGAATTACTCCTGGAATTCTAGGCTTGACTCTCTGAATCACTGAATAGGTGAAGCTGTTGACTCAGCAGTTCAATAGGCACAGAAGGTGGAAGCGTTCTCGAAAGTTCGATTCCCGATCCTCTTACGCATACATTAATTTAGAGTGCCCGTCACTAAAATGAATAAAGATTTGTTTCTCTGAACGCGAAGTTATAACCACGCACCAGCGGCTTATGTTCTCTGAGGGTTTTGTATCCTGTAAAGAGTGCAACGTGATGCCAATTGCTAACGTTCTCAAACCGTTTGTTGCAGTAGTGTAACATTCATACTCGGAATTATTGTGTCAATTGCCAATTCGGATCTGCGGATTTACTCCCGGTATACCTGGTTCGTCTATCGGAGCCGGTAATCTGGAGTAAATCCGCTGAACGTATTGGCAATAGACACATTAATTTACGGTATAAAAATGAACCGTTTCTCTTCGAGCGCCGCTTACAAGCGGGGTGCACAGTATGATCTGTGAGTACGAGCGCCGCCTATAAGCGGCGCGCATAATGTGTCTTGTGGGTTCGAGCGCCACTTATAGGCGGCGGCCACGTGATGACTTCTGCGTCGTCATCCCATACATTCGGCATTCAATCGATATATACAAAAGGGCAATCTGCAGTCGATTATGTAAATAATACTCATTATATTGTAACAAAGATTGTTTTTCTTCGCAAAATTGTTACTTAAGACCTATGATAAAGTATATAGAGCAACAACGCGTATTGTGCGTCCTCGAGGCGTGCGCTCCCTATAGAAATAGTACCTCGGCGGACTAGATTTCCGAAGCGAAAGGTTAATCTGCAGATCCAAACAGTTGTAGAATGTTCCTTATTGCTACAGAGTCAATCGTTTCACAGAAGACCTTACCTACGAGAAGCTAACCCGCTGTGTCGGGAGTATAACGTGATGTTCAGTGAGACGAATCAGTATACATTTTAGTGACTGGCACCGCAATTTCCGGTATGAATCAGAGGATCGATGGTCAAGCAGTCCCGGAACGTTACCACCCCCTTCGAGATACGAACGGCTAAGTCAGCAGCTTCAACTATCCTGTGACTCGGAGAGTCAAACCAGGTATACTTGGAGTAAGTTCCCTGAATGGTTTGGCAATAGACACTTAATTCACGGTTGAATAGTAATGTAGTGCGTCAAACCGTTAGTGGGCATTGCCAATTGTCATAAAGTCAAACGTTTCACGAAGACCTTACCTTCGGAGAAGCAAACGCGCGGTATCGAGGGTATAACATTGTGTTCAGAGGCATAAATTGGTAGACATTTTAGTGATTGAGACCTTCATTTCATTATGAATAGAAGATCAAGCGTCATACGGTTTCAGAAAGTTACTACCATTTTTAGAGTCGCACAGCAGAGTCAATAGCTTCACCTATTCTGTGATTCCGAGAGTCAAGTCAGGTACCCGGAGTAAATCCGCTGAAGAGTATTGGCAGTGGACACATTTATTAAACGTAAGAATATTAAAGAACGGAGCCAATCTGTCGAAGAACATACCAGTTCGTAATATGTAATCCGTCTTACAGAATACCATACACTCCGAGAACCTTACCCTCTGCAGCAAATGTCTTGCTTAGTGTTCAAGGAAACACATTAGTAGTCTCTTCAGCAGACGGAAACATTAAATGCATGTATCAATAGGAAGATCGACGGTCAAATCGTTCGAGACTGATACTACAACTTTTGACAGTCGCATGGCTAGGGCAATAGCGTCACCGATCCTGTAATTCTGAGAGGCCAACCAGATATTTCTTGAGTATAGCCGCTGTACTAAATTGGCTCTGAACACCTTTATTCGCGCCTATAATATTAAAGTCAAGCGTAAATCCGTTGCAGAACGATACTTATTGGTATAGAGCCAAACATTTGTCAGAAGGCCTTACCTTCCGAGATGGCAACCAGCTGTATCGAGGGTATGACATTGTTTTCGGGGAGGCAAATTATTATACATTTTAGTGTCTGGCACTTTAACTTTATGTATGAATAAGCAGATCGAGTGTTGAACCATTGGAGAACGTTACCCACCTTCTTTGTGAATCGGAAAGCTATGCCAATTGCTTCACCTATCCCATGTATCCGAGTGTCAAACCTGGAATTCCGGAGTAAATCCGCGGGTCAGTTTGGGCCCTAGACACCTTAACTGACGGTTCGTATATTAGCGTAAGCATCAAACCGTTGCCGGACGATAACTATTTTTAAAGATTCAAACTTTCAACCGAAGGCCTTACAGTCCGAGAACTTATTCCCCTGTACCGAGTGTGTTCCCTACTGTTCACGCATACAAATTAGTAGACATTTTGCAGACGAAAGCCTATATTCATGTATGAATTGAAACATAGACAACGTGTGTCCGAGATTTAATGTGCGGCACCAGCCACTAGGGCTCATCCATACGGCCCCATGGACGCGGGATTGGTATACGCCCAAACAGCGCGGTGCGTGGCGCAACTTACCACGCACCTACCAATTAGCTCGTAGACTGCAAGCCCTACGCGCCAACCTTGGGTCGGCCGGGATATTTCTATATCCCTACTGACTCTGCAGGCCAGTGCCCGAGCTGATCTCACGCAGCTCACCCGTGGAGGATCTAACCCGTCCGAAGACGAGGTCCCCTGTCCCGCGATATGGGCTTACCAATGCCCCCTCGTGGCCAATCAAAGCAACCGGGGGGGACCGAAGCCTGCCCGCCCCAGGGCTCGAACCGGTTCCCGAGGTACCAGTGTGTGCAGGGCCTTATCGGTCATATCCCTCGTAAGGACACTTTACTTCCTGAATGAGTGCTAGCTCACCTCGGCTCAGGTTGGGCCGACTCGGACACCGTGGGTTCGTCGTACCCATACTGCAATGGGACCAGAAGGCCCACCGCAGCACCTGCGGTGAGAAACATAGACAGTAAAACAGTTCGGGAACGCTACCACCTTCTTTGAGAATCGAACGGCGGAGTCAATAGCTACAACCATCCAGTCTTGGCCGCAAGGCAAACCAGGTATTCCAGGATTAAGTCAGCTGAACAGTTTAGGCAAAAGGCACCTTAATTCAGGGGTTGAATATTAAAGTAGAGCGGCGAACAGTTTAAGAGCGTTACCTATTGGTATAGGGTCTAACTCTTCACCGAAGCCCGTACGTTCCCAGAACTAAGCCGCTGTGTCCACAGCATATCTTCGTGTTCATAGAAATTAATTAGTATTCGCATCAGTGACGGGCTCCTAAACACTTAGCAGACCGCGCGCGTCACAGATTACCGGTCGTTTCCACCGCGCTTGGGATAGCCAAACTGCGCTGTCCACCGCGCAGTTTTTCGGACTGATATTCACTATTTGAACTCAAAAAAGTCCGAAAACTAGTCATGTGAGCAATTATACTTCACGGTAACAATTTCATTTTCGATTTCACATATTATTTATACAACACATTGGATTAAAAGTTTACCAACAATTATTTCCTAATGGATTTTCGAAAAGTATGGGCAACAAAATCAGGAAATTCAGGACATTAAAGACGACCCACCATAAATAAGACGACCAAAACATGAAATGGAAAGAGAATAATATAATCTAATATTGTATTTTCGTATGGCATTGTTCTAACATTGTAATTTATGTAATGTGACATTAAGAAATTCGCAAATATATCGGGTATAACCCCATTTTTTATTTGCAGAGCATACTCTGCACCTCCGGTGAGGATATTTTTCTTCCTATTTGTTATAATTGGTACTAACCTATGTTTTTTAAAATCTTGCAATAATCGTGCTGATGGGTCATGTCTTGGAGCGCGTCTTGCTTGTTGATCTACGTTCGATGGTCCTGTCTGTTCGATGTCATTATATTGAATTACCTCCCCTTTCGATTCCTGCAGTGCTACTGCCACTTGGAGTAAAATTCATTTATACGTCGTCCAATCATGGCTTGTTTGTTTGTAGACTAAAAATGAGATAAAAAGTGCAGCGTTAAAAAAGTAAGGTGTACTACCTTTTTAGTCCACTTCGTGCTTCTTCGGAGAGTATTATAAGATGGCAAGTACTGATCTGCACGATCAACTCTTTTCATATGTCTATTCTATTTCACAACAGATTTGGTTTCTTTGTCACCCTGGACCAATGTGAACGTTGACCATTTCTGGTGAATGTATTATCGAAATAGTTCTTACGGTTTGGTTCTAAGCAGTCTGCAGTAAAAGGACTTGCCCTTTTCTGGCAAATTTCGCATCATTTTCCTTCAATGTAACGGTTGGTAAATTCTTCGGGAGTCCTCTATTATTCTATTTGTGCCGCAAACTCTTATCCTTTCTGAAGGAGCAAATCGGCTGTATGCACGCTATTGCAATAATTGTCCATATATACATGGAGATGGAATCCCACATTTGGATCTAAGATCGTTAGGGCCGTATTTTCTAGCGTCACTTGTGAGTCTTAATATACGTTGCAGTTGCAAATACATCTAGATGCCGCTTCGCAGTGCATCCGCGCCGGAAACCCATATTTTACGATTTTGGCGGGATTATACTCGCGAAAAAATAATCTGCCTCACCAAGGTATTACGCTTTCATCTAATGATATCCGCTGCATTAGTGTATACACAGCCTGGAACTTGTGTTGCATATAATTGGGAACATCTCTAATTTATACAGACTGTCTAATTTATGATACAATAGATCATTATAGCAGAAATGCCACATTCTCCAGAACTGAATTAATCTATTCCGGCTCATTGTTTTGGGAAATATTGGGGTTTCCATATAAGATAGGTTGTACCGGTAATAACAGCCAATAAGAAGCCTTTAAAATTAGTTGATTTTGTAATATGTTGTGCTCCACAGCAATCAGCTTGTCAGCAATTGCGAAAATCCAGGCGAAGTAGATAACAATGACAGAAACCCAGAAACCCGTTGCTAAAGTCAAAGTGGGATATCGCTCCGATCGGTCGGGCACCGACTGGCTTCGAAATGCGGAGATCTCCCTGATCGGTGGGGCACCGACTAGCTTCGATATGGCGAGATCTCCCCCATCGGTCGGCTAAGTGTTAACTTCATGTATGAATTAGAAGATCGAGGGTCAAGCCGCACGAGAACGTTGCCACTTCTGTGAGATACGAACGGCTAAGTCAATTGCTTCACCCATCGTGTGATTGAGATCGCCAAATCAGTTATTCTGGGAGGGAATCCGCTGTTCAGTATTGGCAATAAGCACCTTAATTCACGGTGTGAATATTAAAGTATAGAGTCAAACGGTTCTAGGGCATTACTAAATGGTATATAGTGAAACATTTTAATGGATACCCCGCCTTCCAAGAACCTAACCCGCTGTTGCGAACGTCATGCTTAGTGCTCACGAAACAAATTGGTAGACATTATAGCAGAGGCATACCTTATTTTGACATATGAATTAGGACGTCGAATGTCCAAACGTTTCGAGAAAGTTACCCACCTTCATTGAGAGACGAACGGCTAGTCAATAGCTTCACTATTCCAAGATTCCAAGTGTCAGCCATGTATTCCGGGAGTAAGTCCGCTGAGTAGAATTTGCATTAGACTCCCTATTTCATGGTATAAGTATCAAAGTGCACAGTAAATCCGTAAGCGAACGTTACTAATCGGAATAAAATCACACGTTTTACTGAGTACCTACACTGCGGAAACCTAACGCATTATATCCAAAGTATAACATCGTGATCAGAGAACAAATTACAACACATTTTAGTGACGGGCACCATAATTTCAGGTATGAATATCGAAATCGAGAGTCAAACTGTTGCAGAACGTTTCCTCCCTTATTGAGAGCCGCACAGTAAGTCAATAATTTCACCTATCTTGATATAGCGAGAGTCAAACCAGGTGTTCTGTGATTAAATAGACTGAACAGAATTTGCAATAGACACTTAATTCACTGCATGAATATTCAGGATGAGAGCCAAACCGTCGGACAACATTACCAGTAGTATAAAGACATTCTTCTCACGCAATACTTTACCTTCCGAGAACTCACTCGCTGTATCGAGAGAATAACTTCCTGTTCATAGAAAAAGTCAGTATACATATTAGTGACGACGACGGTAATTTCATCTGTTAATTAGAATATCGAGGATCAAACTGTTCGGACGTGACCGCCTTTCTTGAGACTCGAACAGCTAACACAATAGCTTCTTTGAGAGTCGGACGGCCTAGTCAGTAGCTTTACGTATCGTCCGCTTGCGAGAGTCAAGCCAAGAATTCCGGAAGTATATCCGCTGAAGGGTACTGGCCATACACGCCATAATACACGGTATAAATATTGAGATACTCAAGTCAAACCGACGGAGAACATTATCAAATAAAACAAAGTACTACATTTACCCAATACCTTACCTTCCCAGAAGCTAACGCGCTGTAGCGAGTGTCTAGCTTAATGATCATAGAATCAAATGAGTAGAGATTTCAGCAGGCGGACACAGCAGATTTACGTATGGATAGCAAAATCGAGTGTCAAACATTTCGAGAACGTTGTCATCTTCTTTATTGTCGCATTACTATGTCAATTGCTTCACCCACCCTGTTAATCCGAGAGAAAGACCAAGAATACCGTGAGTCTATCCGCAGTATATTATAGGAAATAGACACATGATTCACAGTATAAATAGTAAAGTACAGAGGTCATACGGTTGTAGAACGATAGCTACTGGTATTGAGGCAAACTTTTTACCGAAGGCCTATCCTTCCGAAAAGCCCAACCCGCTGTAGGGAGTGCATTGCTTACTATTCACGGAAAGGAATTAGTAGAAATTTTAGCAAACGGAACTTTATTTTCATGTAGGTATAGCAAAATCGGGGGTCAATCTGTACGAGAACGGTTCCACCTTCTTTGGCAGTCGAACGGCTAAGTCAATAGCTACACCTATCCAGCCATTCGAGAGTAGAACTAGGTATTCCGGGAGTAAATCCACTGTACAGTATTGCATCAGATACCCTATTTCATGGTATAAATATTAAGCTGCAAAGTCAAACCGTTCTTGAATCATTGTTCTTGGTAAAGATTCCATCTTTTACCGACGGCCTTACCTAACGAGACGTTAACCAGCTGTATCGAGAATATAACTATGTGCCAGGGTAGAAAATTAATATGCACTTTACTGACGGCACATTCATTTCATGCATCAGTTGGAAGATCGAGGGTCAAATCGTTCGGGAACGTTTCAAACTTCTTTGCAAATCGATCGGCTAAGTCAATAGCTTCTCCTATCCTGTGATTGCGAAAGTGAAGCCTGGTATTCTTAAGTAAATCCGCTGCACATTATTGCAATAGAAACGTAAATTCACTGTATGACTATTAAAGTAGGCTGCATCGCTGTATCGAGAGTATATCATAATCTTCATGATCAGAGATGCAATTAGTATACATTTTAATGACGGGCACCTTAACTATATGTATGAATTAGAAGATCTAGTATCAAACCGTTCGGCAACGTTACCATCTTCTTTGAGATTAAGCGGCTAAGTCAATAGTTTCATACATCCTGTGATTCCAAGAGTTAAACCTGGTATTCTAGGAGTAAATCTGCTGAACAGTATAGTCAATAGAACATTAATTCACGGTATTAATATTAAAATCGATCGATCCTGAAAGAAGGTGGTACCGCTCTGGAACGGTTTGACCTCTCGATCTCAATTTCATTCATCAAATTATGGTGCCCGTCATTAAAATGTATACTAATCTTCATGATCAGAGATGCAAATTAGTATACATTTTAATGACGGGCACCTTAACTATATGTATGAATTAGAAGATCTAGTATCAAACCGTTCGGCAACGTTACCATCTTCTTTGAGATTTAAGCGCTAAGTCAATAGTTTCATACATCCTGTGATTCCAAGAGTTAAACCTGGTATTCTAGGAGTAAATCTGCTGAACAGTATAGTCAATAGGAAACATTAATTCACGGTATTAATATTAAAATCGATCGATCCTGAAAGAATGTGGTACCGCTCTGAACGGTTTGACTCTCGATCTTCAATTTCATCATCAAATTATGGTGCCCGAATCTTAAAAGTATACCCACTTGTTCTTCTAAACACTTTGTTATACTCTGGACACAGCGGTTATACTCATGGCAGGTAACGCCTTCGGTTAAGAGGCTTTGACGATTTGGCAATTGGTAACGTTCCGGAACGGTTTTACGCTATACATTAATATTCAAATCGTGAAATATGGTGTCTGTTGCCGGTACTGTTCAGCGCATTTACTCCCGGAAATCTCGTTTAACTTTCTGAATAACAGGATCGTTCAAATTACTGACTTAGATGTGCAACTCTCAAAAAATGTGATATCGTTCTCGAAACATTTGACTCGCTATCTCCTTACTCATCCATGAGATTAAGCTTCCAGTCACACAAATTTATACTAATTTGATTCCCTTACAGCGAAATCGTATTCTCGATACAGCGAGATAAGTTCTCGAAAGGTGACTTAGTCTGTAAAGGGAATGAGTCTAAAATAACTTGTAATGTTCTCCGACGATTTGACTTCCTACTCTAATGCTCATGCCGAGAATTTAGGTGCCTATTGCCATTGCTGTGCAGCGGATGTATTCCTAGAAAGCCTGGTTTGGCAATCGGTACCACAGATATTTGAAGGTATTGACGTAGCTGTGTCACCCTGAAAGAGGTGGCCACATTATCGGACTGTTTGCCCTCGCTATTCCTATATATGCATGAAAATAATGTATCCGTGTGCTGAAATATCGAATAATTTGATCACGTGATAACTCAGGAACACAATCGATGCAGCGGATTGGGTTCTCGGAAGGTAAGGAATTGGGTAAAAGAATGACTTTATTCTAACTGGTAATGTTCTCCGACAGTTGGGCTCCAGCATTAATATTCACACCATGATATAAGGTGTCTCTTGATAATACTGTTCAGTGGATATAATCCCGGAATACCTTGTTTGACTCTCGGAATCACAGGATAGATGAAGCTATGCACGTAGCCGTTCGTTTCTCGCAGAAGGTGGTAACGTTCTCGAACGGTTAGATACTCGTTATTCTAATTCATACATGAATTAAGGTGGCCGTCACTAAAATGTATAACAATTCGCTTTTCTGACCTCGACGTTATGCTCTCGATACAGCGGTACTGGTGCTCGTAAGGGAAGGCCTTCGGTGAAAAGTTTGACCTATAGCAATATGTAGCGTTTTAGTATGGATATTCCCAGTCCTTGAATACTTATATTGTGAAATAGCGTGTCAAATTCCAATAGTGTACTGCGGGATAAGTCGCGGAATACCTAGTCTGTCTCTAGGACTCGCAGGATAGGTAAAGCTAGTGTCGCATCTGTCTCACTCTCAAAGAGGTGGTAACGGTCTAGAACAATTTGACCCCCGGCCTTCTAGCCATGCGTGAAATTATGACGCCCATCGCAAAAACGTATACTATTGTGTTTTCCTAAACACGAAGATATGCTCTACGTACAGCGGGTTAGCTTATCGGACGGTAAGGCCTTCGATAAAGAGAATGTGTCCATACCAATATGTAACGTTCTACAATGGTTCAACACAGTACTTTAATATTCATATAGTGAATTGAGGTCTTTTGCCAATACTGATTAGCGCATTTATCCGAGGGATACCAGGCCTGAATTGCGGATCACAGGATGTGGTATAGCTATTGACAAGGCTGTGCGACTAGCGAAGAATGCTGTACGGTCCTCGAACTGTTAAACTCTCGATTTTGCTATTCATACATGAAAAATGAAGTGTCCGTCTGTTATAATGCCTACTAATTGAATTCCGTGGCCATATATAAATCGCTCCCTACAGCGGGTTAGGCTTCTCGAAGTTAAGGACTTCGGTAAAAAGTTTGACTCTATAAGATCAGGTAACGTTCACAGCGGTTTGACACTCGACACATGACACATTAACATTCAATCTGTGAATTCATATGACAAATGCCAAAACTGTTCACCTGACTTGCTCCCGGTATACCTGGTTATCACTACAGTCACAGGATATGTGAAACTATTGTATTAGCCGTACGACTCTCATAGAAGGTGGTAAAGTTCTCGAGTGGTTGACGATCGACATTCAAAATCCTACCTGAAGTTATGGTCCCCGCCACTAAAATGTATGCTATACTGCTTCTCTGATCTGGAAGAAATACACTCGACGCACCTGGTGGTGATCCGGGAAGTAAAGCCTTCGGAAAAAGTTGATTCTATAGCAGTAGGTATCGTTCTACATGGGAGTGACCCTGTTCATTAGTACTCGAGCCATAAATTAAGGTATTTAGTGCCAATAATATTCGGCGGATTTACTCTCGGAATACCTGGTTTGCCTCTCCGAATCACAGGATGGGTGAATCTACTGAGTTAGCAGTTCGAATTTCATAGAAGGTGGTAACAATCTCGACTGTTTTACCCTCGATCTTCTAATTCGTACATGACGTTAAGGGGCCCGTCACTGAAATGAATACTAATTTCATTTCCTGAACATGAACTTCTACTCCCGCTGAAGCGGGTGGAGTTCGCTGAAGGTATGGCCTTCTATAAACTTTTGACTTTATACCATTGGTAACGCTCTCAAATGGTTTGACGCATTACTTTGGTGTTCAAACCGTGAACTATGGAGTCTATTGCCAAAAATGTCAGCGCATTTACACCCAAGATACCTGGCCTGTCAATCGGAATCACAGTATAGGTGATGGTATTGACCTTCCCGTTCGATTGACGTAGAAGGTGGGTAACGGTCCCGAACGGATTGACCATCGATCTTCTATTTCATACATGAAATAATTGAGCTAGTCGATAAAACGGACATATATTCGTCCCCCTGAACACGCTGTTATACCCACGATGCAACGGTTTGGATTCACCACAGATAAGGCTTTCGGTCAAAGTTTTACTCCATACAAGTTGGTCACATACTCAAATGGTTTGGCGTTATGCTTTAGTATTCAAGCCGTGATATACGGTGTCCATTGTCAACACTGTTCATCGAATTTTCTCCCGGAATACGATGCTTGACTTTCGGAATCACATGATAGCCGTAGCTATTGTCTTATACGTTCGACCACCAAATAAGGAGGTACCGTTCTCGAACGGTTTATCCCTCGATCTTCAATTAATAGACAAAATCAAGGTGGCTGTCACTAAAATGTACACTAATTTGCTTCTCTGTGCACGAGGTTATACTCTCGATACAGCTAATTAGATACTCGACAGCATGTCCTTTAGTATAAAGGATGTCTTCATACAATGTGTAACGTACCACATCTGTTTGAAACTGCATATTAACATTCATACCGTGAATTATGGTGTCCATCGCCAGTACTGTACTGCGGATTGACTTGGAGGATACATGATATGACTATCGGAATCACAGCATTGGTGAATCTGTGCAATTAGTCGTTCCCAGTCCCAAAGAAGGTGGGAACGGTCTTGAACGATTGCACTCGATCTTTTTAATCATATATGAATATAAGGTGTGCATCTGCAATAATGTCTACTAATTTGTTTCCGTGAGCATGACACTCGCTACTGCGGGACACGTTCTAGGGAGGATATGTAATCGTAAGAAGAGGGACATTATACCAGTGAGCAATGTTCTCCAACGCTATGACTCCTACTTTAATATTCATAACTTATATTAAGGTGTCCATTGCCATGCTGAACAGCGGATTCACCCCCCGGAATATCTCGTTTGACTTTCGGTATGACAGATTGGTGAAGCTATGGACTTAGCGTCCGACTCTCATGCAGGATTGTAACAATTTCTACCGGTGTGACTATCGATTCTGATATTTATGCATGAAAATGTGGTGTCCGTTTGCTGAAATATCTACCAATTGTTTCCGTCATCATTAAGAAAGGGGACAATCGCTACAGCGGCTTAGGCTGCTTGGAAGGTAAGGCCCTCGGTTAAAAGTTTAAATCTATTGAGAATCGATAATGTTCGACAACCGCTGCACTTCAATATTCGAACAGTGAATTAAGATGCCTATTACCAATACTGTTCAACGGATTTACACCCGTAATACCTGGTTTATCATCACTGAAACACAGGATGTACTACGTTCTCAAATGGTTTGGCGCTCTATTTTTAATATTCAAGCGGTGAATTAAAGAGTCTATTGGCAATTACTGATCCGCGGACTTTCTCGAGAAGTACCTGGTTTGACTTTCGGAATAACATAGTATATGAAGTTATAGTCTTAGCCGTAGGTCCCTGAAAGAAGGTGCAACGTCTTCGAGAGATTTGACCCTCGATCTTCTCATTCATACATAAATTCTGGGTGCACGTCACTGAAGTGAATAATAATTTGCTTCTCTGAACACCTTGTTTTACTGTATATGCACTACACTTTGCTTTCGGGCGGTAAGGGCATCAATGGAAAGTTTTGGATTTGTCCAACTGGAAAAGTTTTCGAACGGCTTGTCGTTCAACTGTAATATTCAAACCGTGAACTTTGGCGTCTAATGCAATACCGTCTAGCGCATTTACTCCTGGGGTACCTGGTTTGACTTTCGGAATCACAGGATAGGTGATGGATTGACTTAGCCCTTCGTCGCACACAGATTGTGGTAACGTTTCGAACGGTTTGATACTCGATCTTCTAATTCATACATGATGTTATGTGCGGGTCACTAAAATGTGTGCCTATTTGATTCCTGATCACGAAGATACACTCTCGAAATAGGGGGATAGTTTCTCGGAAGGTATGGCCTTCGGTAATAGTCTGACTCCATGCCAATATGTCGCGGTCTACAGTGGAGTGAATATGTACTTTATTTTTCACACCGTGAATTAAGTGTTAATTCCACTACGGTACACCCGGAATACCTCGCTTGACTTTCCGAATCACCGGATAGGTGAAGTTATTGACTTACTCGTTCGACTCTCAAGGAGGGTGGTAACGTTCTCAACCGGTTGACGCTCTATTTATATTGAATGGAGGTGTCTACTGCCAATGCTGTACAGCGGATTTACTCCCGGATTGTTACGTTTGTCTTTCTGACTCATTGGTTATCTGAAGCTATTGACTTAGCCCCCTTCAATCTCAACGACGTTGGTAACTATAGCGGATGGTTTGAGACTCGATCTCCTAATTCATCCACGAAATTATGGTGCCCCTCACTAGAATGTATAACAATTCGTACCTCTGAACGCGTTGTTATTCTCCCGATACAGCGGGATAGATTGCGGGATAGATTTTCGGAGGGTAGGGCGTTCTGTATGAAGTTTTACCCTACATATATGGGTAATGTGCAACAACGGCATGACGGCCAGCTTTTTATTCCTTACCGTGAATTAAGGTGCTTATTGCCAATACGGTACAGCGCATTTACCCCCAGAATACCTGGTTTGACTTCCGAGATCATAGGATAGGTGAAGCTATTGACTTAGCCGTTCGTCTGTCACAGCAGGTGGCAACGTTCTCAAACGTTTTGACGCTCGATATTCTTATTCATACATGAAAATACGGAACCCTCACTAAAATGTACAGCTATTTGTATCTCTGCTCATGAGGTTATGCTGTCGGTACGGCGGGTTATGATCTCAGAGTATTTGGTCTTCGGTAAAGTGTTTGACGTTATACCAATTTGTAACGTTCTCAAACGGTTCGGCGCTCTACTTTAATATTCAAACTGTGACTACGGTGTCCATTCCCAATATGGCTCAGCGGCTTTACTCCTGGTATACCTGGTTTGACTCTCGGACTCAGAGGATAGTGAAGCTTTTGACTTAGCTCGGCAGCACTCAAAGATGATGATAACATTATCGAACGGTTTCACACTTGATCCTCTAACTCATACATGAAGTTGAGGTGCCTGTCACCAAAATGTTTTGTAATCTGTTTCCCTGATCACAATGTTGTACCCTCGATACAACGGGTAATGTTTCGAGCAGGAAAGGTATGCGATAAACAGTATGACGTTGTACCAATTGGTTATGATCTACAACGGATTGACACTGTACTTTAATACTCATACCATGAATTAGGCTGTATATTGACAACACTGTTCTGCATATTTACTCCTGGAATACCTGGTTTGACACTCAGAATAACGAAATAGGTGATGCTATTGACATAACTGTTCGACTGTCAGTGAAGGTGGTAACGATCTCGAACGGATAGACACTCGATTACTCTATCCATACACGAAAATAAAGTTTCCGTCACTTTAAAAAGTCTACTAATTTGATTCCCTGAGGTACTAAGCATGACACTTGCTACAACTGGTTAGGTTTTTGGAAGGCAAAGTATCCGGTAAACAGCTTGATTTTATAGCATTTGGTAATGATCTCCCACGGATAGACCATCTACTTTATCGCTCAAACCGTGAATTAAGGTGTCAATTCCCAATGCTATTCAGCGGATTTATTCCAGGTATACATGCTATGACTCTCGGATTCAAAGGATAGGTGAAGGTATTGACTTCTCCGTTGGACAATCAAAGGGGGGTGACAACGTTCTCGAACGGTTCGACCATCGACCTTCTAATACGAACGAAGTTACGGTGCCCGACACTGAAATAAATACTAATTTCTCTCTCAGTCCACGAAGTTATACTCTCGATAAGGCGGGTTAGTATTTTAGAACGTAAGATCTCCGGCATAGCGTTTGACATTATAGCAGTACGTAATATACTCAACCGGTTCGTCGTTCTACTTTACTATTCAAACCGTGAATTAAGGTGTTTATTGCCAATACCCTTCCAGAACGTTACCACCTTCTTTGAGACTCGAACGCCTGAGTCAATAGCTTCACCTATAGTTGTGATTCCTGGAGTCGAACCATGCATTCCGGGAGTTAATCAGCTGATCAGTGTTAGCAATACACTTAATTCACCGTATCAATTCTAACGCACAGTACCAAACCGTTGTAGATCGTTACCTATTCGGATAGAGTGAAATATTTTACGGAAGTCCTTGCCTTCCGAGAACCACACCCGCCGTATAGAGGGAATAACTTCGTGTTCAGAGAAATACATTTGTATACATTTTAGTTATGTGCACCATAATGTTATGTATAAAGAAGAAGACCGAGCGTCTAACCTTTTGGGTCCGTTATCACCTACTATGAGGTAGGAACCGTTAAGTCAAGAGCCTCATCTATCCTGTAATTCCGATAGTCAAATCACATATTCCGGGAGCCATTCCGCTTTATACTACTTGCAATGGAGACCATAGTTTACGGTTCGAATATTAATATTAATATTAATATTATAGTGCAGAGTCTAACTTTTGTAGAACGTTACCTATTGGTATAATGTCAGGACTTTTACCGAAGACATTACCCTCCGAGCATTTAACCAGCTGTATCATGAGTATGACTCCGTGTTCAGACATACAAATTAGTATACACTTTTGTGACGGGACAGTTAATTTCATGCATGAATAAGATGATCGTGCGTCAATCCGTTGGAAAACGTTACTAATTGGTATAGAGTCAAACGTTTCACCGAAAACCTTACCGACCGAAGACCCAGCCCGCTGTATTGAGAGTATAGCAGCGTGTTGAAGGGTACTAATTAGCATTCATTTTACTCGAGGTCATCTCGATTTCATGTATAAAGACGAAGTTCGAGAGTGGAAACGTTACCACCATCTTTGAAGTTCGGACAGCTATGTCAATAGCTCCACCTATCCTGACATTCCACGATTCAAACCAGGTATTTCGGGCGACAATCCGCTGTACAGTATTGCCAATAGACACCTTAATTCATGGTATGAATATTAAAGTAGAAGGTCAATCCGTCGGAGAACATTACGAATTAGTGTAGGGTCATTCTTTTTATCGAATATACAACTTTCCTGGAACATATTCCTCGGAAGCTAGTGTCGTGCTTAGTGCTCACGGTAACGAATTGGTAGACATTATAGAAGAAGCACACCTTATTTGCATATATGAATTAGAGGATCGAGTGCCAAATCGTTCCAGACCGTTCCCACCATCTTTGGGAGTGCAACGGCTTATTCAATAGCGTCACCTATCCTGTGATTCTGGTAGTCAAATCAGGTAATCCGGGGGTAAGTTGGCTGAAGAGTATTGTCATGAGACACATTAATTCACGGCTTGGATATTAATGCAGACCGTGAAACTGTTGTAGAAAGTTACATATTTGTATGCAGTTAAACATTTTACCGATAGTCCAACCTTCAGAGAAGCAAACTCGCCGTACCGAGTGTATAGATTCGTTCTCAGAGCATCATATTATTAATCATTTTGGTGACCGGGGCCTTAATTTCATTATGAGTAAGAAGATCGAGGGTGAAACTGTCCGAGAACGTTGCCACCTACTTTGTGATTCGAAAGGGTAAGTCAATAGCTTCATGTATCCTGTGGTTCCGAAAACCAAACGTGATATTCTGGCAGTAAATGCGCTGTACAGTATTGGCAGTAGATACCTTAATCCGCGGATTGAACATTAATGTGAAACGTCATCCCGTGTGTGAATGTTGCTAATTGCCATAATGTCAAACGTTTTCCGGTGACCTTACTATCCGAAAAATTAACCTACTGTACACAGAGTATAACTTTGTATTCAGAGAAAGACAATAGTATACATTTTACTGATGGCCACCTTATCTTTGTGTATGAATTAGTGGATCGAGTGGTAAACTGTTCCAGAACGTTACCACCTTCTTAGAGAATCGTACACCTATGTCAATGGCTTCATCTATCCTGCAAGTCCGAGGGCAATACCTAGTTTCGCAGCAGTACATCCGCTGAATAGTGCTGGCAATGGATACATTAAATCACAGTATGTATATGAAAGTAGAGCGTCAAGCTGTTTGTGAACGTTACCAATTGATATAAAGTAAAACACTTTACCGATGGCCTTACCTTCGAAGAAGCTAACCCGCAGTTTCGAGAGTATTACTTCGTGCTCAGAGAAAGAAATTAGTATTCATTTCAGTGACGGGCAGCTTAACTTCATGTACGAATCAGATAATTCATGGCCAAACCGCTCTATTACGTTGCCTCTTCTGTGAGAGTCGAAAGTCTAAGTCAATAGCTTCACCAATCCTGCGATTTTGTGAGTCAAACCAGGTATTCCGGGAGTAAATCCGCTGAACAGTGTTGGGAATTAACTCCTTAATTCTGGTATTTATTGTTAAAGTAGAGAGTTAATCCGCTTGAGAACGTTACGAATTGGAATGAAGACATTCCTTTTGCCGAATATCTAACCTTTCGAGAACATAAGCCGTAGTGTCGTGGATATAACTTTGTGTTCAGAGAAACAAATTAGTTTACATGTTAGTGACAGGCACCTTGAATTCATGTATGAACTAGAATATAGATGGTCAAATCGTTCGAGAACGTTACCACCCTCTTTGAGAGTAGGACAGCTAGTTCAATAGCTTCACCAATCGTGTGATTCTGAAAGAAAAACTTGGTATTCCGGGAGTAAATCGGCAGAGCAGTATTGGCAATAGACACCTGAGACCACGGTTTGAATATTTAAATAGATCGTCACACCGTATGAGAACGTTACCAATTGCCACACAGTCAAGCGTTTTAGTGAAGGCGCTACCTTCCGTGCACGACACCCGCGTATTCGAGAATATAACTTCGCCTTCAGAGAAAGAAGTTAATATTCATTTCAGTGACGGGCACATTATCTTCATGTATGAATTAGAAGATCGAGCGACAAACCGCTCGAGGAGTTTGCCGCAATCAGTGAGAGGCGACCGGCAAAGTGAACAGCTTCACCTATCCTGGGATACCTAGAGTCAACTAGGTACTCTGGCAGTACATGCGAGGAACAGTGTTGGCATCAGACACTCAATTTCACTGTATATATACCACAGTGCAGGGTCAAACCGTTGATGTACGATAGTTACTGGTATAGAACTAGTAGGTAATATTCTACAAGGGCTTGTCGGCCTGTTTTAATATTCAAACCGTGTATTGAGGTGTCTATTGCCAATACTTTACAGCGCAATTGCTATTTACTTTACCCTTCGTCTCTCACAGAAGGAGCTAACATTCTCGGACAGATTGACACTAGATCTTCTCAGTCATAATGAAATTGAGGTCCCCGGCACTAAACTGTTTACTAATTTGATCCCCTGAACTCGACGCTATGCTATCGATGAAGTGTGTGATGATCGCGAATGGAATGTCCTTCGGTAATACGTTTCACTTTATATCAGTTGGTAACGCTCTCAAAAGGTTTGCGCTCTTCTTCAATATCCAAACCGTGAACTAAGGTATCTATTACCAATACTGCTCAGCCAATTTACTCCTGCAATAGTTGGTTTGAATCTCGGAATCTCAGGATAGCTGGAGCTATTGACATCTCCGTTCGTCTCTCTAAGAACGTGGCGACGTGGTCAAACGGTTTGACACTCGATCTTATAATTCATACGTGAATCTATGGTGCCGCCACTAAAATATATACTAATATGTGCCTCTAAAGGCGAAGTTATACTCTCGATGCGGCGTGTCTCTTTCGCGATAGGTATGGCTTTCTGCATAAAGTTTGACTCTAAACCAGTAGGTAAAGTTCTACAATGGTTCGGCGCTATACATTAATATTCATACCGTGAATTAAAATGTCCATTCCCAGTAGTATACAGCGGATTCACACCAGGAATACTTTGTTTAACCTTCGGAATAACAGGATAGGTACAACTATTGATTTAGAAGTTCTTCTTTTCTCGAAGAAGGTGGGAACGTTTTGGGCCGATTTGACGGTCACTTTTCTACTTCCTATATGACGTTAAGGTGCCCGTCACCGAAATGAATACTAATTTTTTTCTATGAACACGATGTTATACTCTCAAAGCGGCGAGTTTGCTGCGCCGAGGGTAAAGCCATCGGTAAAGTCTTTGACTTTATACGAATTGGTAGCGCTCTCAAACGGTCTGACGTTCTGCGGTAATACTTAAACCATGAACTATGGTGTCTATTGCCAAACTTCTTCAGCGGACTTTCTCTCGGAATAACTGGATTGACTCTCAAGATCACTGGATAGGTGAAGCATTTGACTTAGCCCTTCGTCTCGCGGAGAAGGTGGTAACGCCCTCGAAGTGTTTGACCCTCGGCCTTTTAATTGATACATAGAGTTAAGGTGCCGGCCGTTGAAATGAAGACTAATTTCTTTCTATGAACGTGAAGTTGTACTCCAGAAACGGCGAGTTTGCTTCATGAAGGGTAAGGCGATCGGTAATGTCTTTGACTTTATACCAATTAGCAGTGCTCCCAAACGGTTTGTCGCTTTATTTTTTATTCAAACCGTGAATTAGTGTGTCTACTGGCATTACTGTTGAGCGGATTTACTCCAGGAATACCTGGTATGACTCTCCGAACCACTGGGTAGATGAAGCTGTTGACTTAGCCGTTTGTCTCTCGCAGAATATGTCAACGTTCTCAACCCGAGTGGCTATCCATCTTCTAATTCACACATGAAGTTAATGGTGCATTAGTATTCACTCAAATGAGTACTAATTTCATTCTCTGGGCACGAAGTTATACTCGCGATACAGCCGGTTATTTTTTCGGAGGGTATGGTCTTCGGTAAAGCGTTTGACTTTATAGCAATTGGTATCGTTCTCAAACGGTTTGACGCTCTGTTTTAATATGCACACCGTGAATTAAGGTGTCTACTACCAATGCTGTTCAGCGGATTAACTCGCGGATTACCTGCTCTTACACTCGGAAGCGCAGATTTGGTGAAGCTATTCACTTAGCCGTTCGTCTCTCACAGAGGTTGGTATCGTTCTCGAACAGTTTGACACTCGATCTTTCAATTCATACATGAAGTAAAGGTCCCCGCTACTGAAATGAAGACTAATTTCCTTCTCTGGACACGAAATTATACTCTCCGAACGGCGAGTTTGCTTCTCCGTGGGTAAGTCCATCGGTAAAATGTTTGACCTTAAACCAACTGGCAATGCTCTCATCCGGTTTAACGCTCTACTTTAATATTCAATCAGTGAATTAAGGTTACATTTGCCAATACTGTGCAGCGCATTTACTCTCGGAATATCTGGTTTAACTTTCGGCGTCACAAGTTATGTCCTAATTCATATATGAATCTAACGTGACGTCACAAAATTGTATTATAATGTGATCCCCAGGTAACGTAGCTATACTCTTGATACGACAGGTTAGCTTCTCAGACGGCAAGGTATTCGGTGAAAAGTTTGACTCTATACCAATAGGTAACGTTCTACAACGTTTTGACTCTGTACTTTAATATTCATACCGTGAATTGGGGTGTCTATCACCAAAACTGTTCAGCGCATTTACACCCGGCGTTTATGGTTTGACTCTGGGTGTTACAGGATAGTTGAAGCTATTTACTTATCCGTTCGAGTCTCAAGGAGGGTGGTAACGTTCTCGAAGGGCTTGGCCTTCGATCTTCTAATTCATACATGATCTTTATGTGCCCGTCACTAAAATGTATTCTTATTTCTTCCTCTGAACACGATGTTGTTCTCTCGCAACAGCTAGTTAGGCTTCTCGGAAGGTGAGGCCGTCCATAAGAAGAATGACTATATACAAATTGTTGCCGTTCTATAACGGGCGTGATGGTCTGCTTGAGTATTCATACCGTGAATTTGAATCTATAGCCAATACACTTCAGCGTATTTATTCCCGTGAAACAGATTTGTTACTCAGATCACACGATAGGTAAGGCTATTGAATCTGCCGTGCTATTCTCAAAGAAGGTGGTAACGTTATCGAAGGGCTTGACTCTCGGCTTTGCTATTCATAAGTGAAACTGAGGTGTCCGTCTGCTCAAATATCTACTCATTTGTTTCCGTGCTCACTAAGCTAGGCACTCATCACAGCGGGATTGGTTCTCGGAAGTTAGGTTTTCGGTAAAAAGTATTACCTTATTTTAACTGCTAATGTTCTCCGGCGGTTTGATACAGTACCTAAATATTTATACCATGAATTATGGCGTTTATGGAAAATACTCTTCACTGGATGTACTCCCGGGTACCAGACTTGAATCTCGGAATCACAGGATATGTAAAGCTATTGACTTTGCCGTTCGACAGTCAAGGAAGGTGGTAACGTTCTGGATCAGTCCGCCTTCCGATCTTCTAATTCATACATCAAATTAAGGTGCCCGTCACTAAAATGTCCCCTAATTTACTTCTCGCAACTCGAAGTAGTACCCTCGACATGGAGAGTTAATTTCTCCGAAGGTAAGGCCTGCAGTAAAGTGTTAGACTGTATACGAATAGGTAAAGTTCTACAACGGGTTGGCGCCCGACATCAATATTTGACCACTGAATGATAGTATTTATTGTCAATACTGTTGGGGGGATTTTCTCCCGGATTACCTGATATGACTCTCAGAATCACAGGATATGTGAAGCTGTTGAAGTAGCTGTCCTACTCTCAAAGAGGATGGTAACATTCTCGAACGATTTGACCGTCGATATCTTAATTCATGCATGACGTCAAGGAGCCAAGAACTCAAATGGGGCCTAGTTGACTTCTCTGTTCACAATGTTATGCTCTTGATATGGCAGCTTAGCTTTTCCAAAGGTAGAGCTGTCGGTGGAATGATTGGCGCGATACCAATTGGTAATGTTCTACAAGTTATATACTCTGTACCTTACTATTCAAATCGCTAATTAAGGTGTCCATTGCCAATAGTGCGCAGTTCATGGACTCTCGGAATGCCAGGTATGCCTTTCGTAATCACAGGATGGGTGTAGCTATTGACTTAGACGTTCGATTGTCAAAGAAGGTGGTATCGTTCTCGATCTGATTGACCCTCTATCTTCCAATCCATGCATGAACTAAAGGTGTCCGTCGCATAAATCA